>NW_003805089.1:29308-32327 GCF_000255335.2 Galendromus occidentalis | reverse complement strand
GTGAACTGAACTCGACAAGGGCACAACTGAGAATGATCAGTCGTGCGATGGAAAGGACGGGGATCCGTGGAGATCGACCGCCTAAAATCGAGTGAAAAACGTCGAGTTCCCACGCTCAGAGAAGACGTCACCGCGAGTCGCGTCATAGAAAAACAAGAAACTTGAGGCCAAAACCTCTTGGCGCCTCCGAGTCCCCCGACTTTACGGAGACTCTGAAGAATAACAAGTAGAAAAAGAGGTGATCGCAACGGTCTTTTTCCTTCGTCACTAGAAGGATAGTACCCCAAGAGAAAAGAGGTCGAGAAAATATCCATTTTATCACTGAAGCATGGAGTCAAAAATCAACGAGAGCCACAAAGTTTTTCTTCAGTATTCCCTCTCTCTTATCGACGTGTACTGCGGGAGCCCTACTTCTTGACCAGTTTGACTCAGACCCTAGCTAAGTCAAGTCAAAGAAGTGATCATGGCTGATTTTCAACAACAGCCCATAACGATGAGGGCAAACCGAACCATAGTCCCATGGTCTCCAGCCCATGTTATCACCAACTACAGGGATTCCAGACTACCCTGTTTATGCTTGGACAGTGAGTGCGTCGAGGATGGAGACATAGGATACCATCGTCTTTTCTCCAACGATCAATTTGACGGACCTGGATGGTTCCGAATACTCGACAAACAGAATCCATGCCTGCCCAGCGGGATTCCCCCAAGCTTGCAGAGTGGGTGTACAGGCTGAAAGATCATCATGAACGAATTGTATGCAAGGATCCTAGTGTTCCAAAGAATGGAAACCATGGATTCAAAGCCATACTGAGGACATGGTTGATGCATCGTCACCAGGTAGTAGCGACACCTAATGTGATTCATTCTTGTTGGCTGGTCAGCGGCCCCTCGTACCAAAGACGAGTCTCCTACCTGACTCGTGCAGCTTTCCATAATAAAATTCAGCAGCAAGTACTAGAGGGGTTAACCCGACGAATTTTTATGTTTATAGATGAATTAGAGAACCAACCATTAGTTAACATATTTCGTGCGGGATTCACGCAAAATTTGACGCTCGAGAATTTCAGATTCGAAGACGATGATATCGAATCGACAAAACGTCAATGGACATGATTAAGATAGGTTAACAATATCGTATCCGAGTTATGGGGATACACCTATCATGTAAACCGAAGCGACTGCATCATCTAAGGGAGGATGATGAAATATACCAATATTTCTGGTATAGCTGAGGCATGTCACTTCGGGTATAGGAAGTAATGATACAGGAAGCAGTGGCTTCCTGACTAACGTACAGTGTTCCACTTAGCCAAGTGGGTTACTAATACCAGAACACTTCCGTGTTCTGGTTACGGGTATTCCCCTTCCCTGGAAGGGTATATATAAGAGCATACCTGTGTGTAATAAACCGAGGAGCTAAGGAGCAGTAGTGTTCTCACCGAACACTGACTCTTTATTTTTGTGCCGTGATCTTCCAGATTCACAGGGTGTCGTTTCAGATTGGTGTCCACAGACTTAGCTAGTGAGCCCAGATTCCATCAATTTGTCAAAGGTGTTCATGTAAAATTGCGTTTAGGAGGATCATGTGGAGTTATTGCCTCGGGACGAGTTTCCGCAGGCGGAACGAACGACGAGGCGCCGCGAGAGATCGCCAGCGGCGGCGCGGCGGCGCGCCGAGAGTCTCGGCGGCGCAGCCCGCCGACGATTCTCCAACGCGGCGCACGGGCCTGATCAAATCCCCAACATCCTGTGGTTTCGATGCGAAACCCCGGAGGGCTGCCCCTCAAAGCCCTAAAAAAGTGCTGCCCTCGCTTCCCTCGAGCCTCCCTCTTGGTCAGCCCATGATTGTTCGATAAATGAACATGGAGGCATAGAGTGCTTCTGTGATTATTGTGAATAGTTTACGTGATGTGAAGCATATGTCCTATCGCTGATTATTCCTATCTCTGATGAGCAGAATTGGTGTGGTCGCTAAGTCGTTGGTATTGTCGTCGACGTCGTCCAAGGCCGTCGATAGCACGCAAGCTGTCTCCGCCCTAAGAGTGAACTATGTAGTGAGACCTGAGCAGTACCTGATGATTCTCCAAAGGAGAGCAGTTCGCGAGACGGGAAGGCTTAAATTCGATTAAACTTACAGACTCTCTTCGCGTATCGACTTGCATTTGCTCCGGTATTGCCACTGGAACTGTACCAAGGAAAACGAATAAGTCACCAATTTTTTTTCCTGCGCGCCGCTGCGAGTACATATATTAGAGATATAGACGGGTTGGCTACGTCGAGAACAGGGACACACCTAGAAGGGCCGCATGGACTTACCATCAGGATTTCGGCAGAAAAACTTTTCCTGACCGGCGGGTGGGAACATCTTCTTGTCCCACGCAGAAAGACCCCAGATCTCTTGGTCGTCCGCACGGCGATAGAACAATTTACCCGTGTTGGGGAAGTACAGATTTATCGTCTCTTCATAAACAGAGCCATCTTCCCCCAAGGGAACTCGAAGCGGCGGTTCACCCTCGCTTTGAGAGACCAGGATGTGTGGTGGTGTGGCCATGTCGATTTTAGATACGGGATGATTGCACGTAACTGAGAAACTCCTGCAACTCGAGTTTTACCCGTGTTCGAAGGTACGGGAAGCTTAACTCTTCCACACGAGTACTGACGACCTTGATCGATTCCGATGGCCGGTCACACGGTCGATGAACAATGCGAGTTTTCGCAGCGCAGCGCAGTGTAAAATTCCACAAAAATGGAAGCCCACGATGGGGGAGGGTAGACGATGGGGCTGATGATCTTTACTGAATACTTGACAGTGATCGGGTGGTCCCTTCACATTAGACTCACAAGTAAACCTTCACTTTTGGTGAATCGCAAAGCTCATCCAGACTCACATCAGTCCATCGGATTCCCCGTCGACAATTAGGAAAAAAAAACGGAGTCTCCCGTGCTGACCGCCACAGGGGCCGGAGCGGCAAACAGTAGAAAGCTCCGATTTCAATATCTATGTAAATAAAAACTT
>NW_003805089.1:28800-29204 GCF_000255335.2 Galendromus occidentalis | reverse complement strand
ACCAAATAAAATTCATTTGAGTGGTCCTCTCACCGAGAATCAAAGATTTCTCCAAGAGAAAGACGGGAATTCTCAGGATTTCTTATCGGCTGGACCGGTCACCATGAGGAGGTGGATTCTCGGGAGCTCCTAAGAAGGCAATCGGGGGTTGCCGTCATCATTGGCCTCTGTCTTTCTACTAATGAATCTCGCCGAAAATTGCCGTAGCTGTGAAGGGTATAGGTTTTCCGGAGAACATATGGAATAAAAAGCGGGGGTACGGGAAAGTAGGGAAACGGGGACACGGGAGAGTAGGGAAACGGGAAAGTGGGGAAACGGGAAAGTGGGGAAACGGGAAAGTGGGGAAACGGGAAAACGGGGAAACGGGGAAGTGAGGAAACGGGAAAGTGGGGAAACGGGAAAGT
>NW_003805089.1:13750-28290 GCF_000255335.2 Galendromus occidentalis | reverse complement strand
CGGGGAAATGGGACGCGCACTCGGAGCCAGCGCACTCGGAGCTAGCGCATGTGTAGTGAGTCTAGCGATACCGGGCGCTAGTGAATAATATAATAATAAAGTCTAGCGACGCCGGGTGGGCATTTCTGCGCTCGCGTTCATGAATCTTGGTTCGGCTCGGGGAGGCCGGGCCAGGGTCTCAGGCAGGAAAATTCTTATACAGATGATCAACATACGTAGTATGAATAGCAACTTTGATAATTTCAAGTCTTCATTGGCGAACAGTATGGCAGATATATTCATATTTACTGAAACATGGCTATCTCCAGAATGGGAGAATCTTTATATGATCCCTGATTTCAAGGCTTTTTTCTCTTCCAATGATTCCTACAGAGCTGGTGGTGTATCGATATTTGTCAGGGAGTGTATGTCTCCGTTTGTAATCCATCGGACGCAAGAACCCCAGTGTGACTGTATTGTCATCGAACCGACGGCCGAGGGCAGGCGAGTTCAGATAGCGTCATTGTATAGATCACCATCGGCCAACGTCCCCGACGTTGCGCACTTCACAACTAGTGGGATTGGAGGTAACTTCTGAAGGACTGCACCGATTCCCTTGAAAATTCTATGAGGGGGTTGTCACGGATACTCCGTTGGCACCTCAATAAAGCTCGAGTGGTGGCGTCTTGGTCGGGTTTCCCTCTTCCCCCGAATCCCTCTCGCCCTGTGGCTATCTAGAGATTCGGCGGGAACGTGCAATCACTCTCACGCAGCCCCTTCATCGCGTTGCACGCAATCCCGATCAGGAAAGAAATCACCCCTCGAGTCTCACTCGAAATCCGTCTTTTCTTTTCCTTTTCCCTCGTGAGAACCGGAAACAACCGTAAATAACAGGGGTATTTGGCCTGAGGCGCAACTTTTGAGATAATTTTCGGGTCCGGGCTCTAACCCCGAGACCCAAAAAATGGATTTTTTTTCACTAAATCGGCGTTTGCGGCTAAACGGCTGAACCGATTTTGGAATTTTTCACGGCGTTGGAAAGCTGAGTTCACTGCGCATCTTTTCGGTATGAGAAAACTTGCTCTCCGACCTTTCATAAGCGAGTAAGCGACCGATTCTCAAAAGTGCCGATCTCTACTCGAAAAATGCTTCGTTTCTCTCTCGCAAAGCACCGATTCGATGTGAAATTGAATGATCTCATCGATTCAGTCGATATGACAGTCATTTGCCTCAGGAAAAAAAATCATAATTTTTTCGATGCGAAAATCCCATTCTTTCCAGTTTTTTCGCCAAAGTGCCCCACCCTTCAAAGCCCCAGGGCAACCAACATTTTTTTCTGATGCCCCGCGTCCCCCCGCATTCCCTGAACCTCATATTGGGCACCCCTTCCGCGATTATCTACCTTTAAACTCATGAAAACACCTCAAAATGGCGTATTTTCATGGGTTTCGCCTTATAAAAATTAGTTCTACAGCATTTACCCCCTAGATTGGTTTTATTCTCAGAGAGAACCTCGGAAAACAACTCGGCGATTCGAATTTGCCGCCAGCGAGGCCATCTTTGACTCGCCGCAGCGGCGGCTAACACGGATGAACACAATAACACACAACAACACATAACATTACTCGGGGTCCGAGATCAGAAGCATCTCAACCTCCGGAATTATATCTAATTCTTTCACTGGCAACTCCCTCCGGTACTTGTAGACGAGAGGATCGGAATGAGCGAAGAGCCTTTGTATAACATCTCGATTCACAGTCTCTCGCTGCGCCTTGAACGAGAAGTGCTCTCGAAGATTCTTGAAAAGTTTGTTCGAGGCCTCTTGCGCCTCCTCACTCAGACTTCCAACTGGCTGTGTGCTTTTTTCAACTATGTCTGCTCCGTGGATCAATACTTTGTGGACCGTCACTGGCATGTAATACCAGGGGTAATGCGAGACGAAGAGATCTGCTGTCTTGGAGCAATAGTCGCGGAAAGCGGTAGAGTTCAAAGGACGACGAGAGTTGATCGCTTCCAAGATAATGTGAAGTCTGAAGACCAGCTCTGGGTTTAAACCAGTGATCCTGGCAGTCTCCGCATGGATTCTGAAGAATTTGCGCGCCGTGTTCCCGTCATTGCTTGTGCCGCCACCAGGTCGAACGACAGAAATGATCAATCCGAGTGCTGCCCTGAACTCTTCCCGGATCGCCTGCAAGCGTTCGTCTCGTTTTTTTTTGTCGTCCATCTTGCAGCGCCATCTCTCCAATTCCAGGCTACTCGCGATTTTTATCAGACACTCCATCGTATTGATTCTCGCATGGAGCGGGGAGATTCCGAATTGCAACGCTTCCACGTTGAGCGACCTAGCTCGAACTTAAGCAAGATTGTTCATGTTCTACGGTTTGGCATTGCATATCACACACACCGAGGTCGCTTTGTTGTCGAGGAGCGCATTGGCGACCTTACCGTCGATCATCGAGAGGGTGAAACTGTGCTCGATGCGCACGAGTTTCTCCCAACTGTGACCACCGACGCACGAAGATCTTCGATTTCCCTCTTGGTTTCAGCCACTTCCTTCTTTACCAAGTCCACGGACTCCTTACCGAATACGAACTTAAGGGGTCGGCACAATCTCAGGGATGATGGGTTCGGATTTTTCCACACGACGATACCCGTCGAACTGTCCTTCAGTTCCAGCGGCACCACTGGAGTCGCGAAGATACTGGCGTCCGAGCGGGATGTGTCGGAGAATCTTTGCCTGTATTAACTCTGGCCGGATGCACCATCACACCCCCATTTCGTCGAGAGAACAAGATTTGATGAAATTTCGGACGTTCGCTCAGATGTCGACATGAGAAGACGGCTTATCGTGTGGTCCATCAGTTTTCGAAAAGTTCCTTTTCCAACAAAGGAACCTTCGCTCCCCGCTCGTTCACCTGTATCCCGTCTGGATAGCACTCCTTCTTGACCTCCAGAATCTGATCGAAGCTTGGAAAGACTCTGTTTCCGCGGATCGTGACAGCATATCGATACCGCAAGTATGACTCTTTGGAGCTGTTAGTCTCCAGTATGACCGCTAAGGCTGCTATCGGACTCAGCAGCTGATCCTTGAACTGCTGCGTGAGCTCGAAGGCTGCGTGGAGCAGTGAGTCCGGATGTTGCTCCCAGAACTCCCGGGCCTTTACTCTTTGTTGAGTTTCTAAACACTCTGCGAATTCTTTGGACGGACGTCCTCTGGGTGTCATTAGCGCTACATCAGCCGATGGATCTGCGTCAGAGGAAGTCTCCCGTGTCTCATCGATGTCAACGTTGAAGACCAAATACTTCTGTAGCCAATCTTGGTGCTTCTTCCCGAATTTGATTCGGCAGCGTCCACTCGCTTTCCATTTCGTCAAGAAGTTTGGCATAATGTACTTGCTTAAGTGTGTTCGGAACTCCTTAAAATCCTCCTCATGAATCATGTGGTATCGACTCTGGATGGCTTCCATGATAGGGTTCAGATCACTTTGATTCGAGAGGATGATGTCCACGAGGTCCCCGTAGGGTATCACAAGTGCAAACGTTTTCATCGTACGAGATTTCCGCCGGAGAACAGTACAGAGCACGAAACACGCAATCGAACGGCTGTTTCTCGTTTCTTCGGGCAAGAAATTGTGCAATCCAGGTATTCGTTCCAGTCACCGAGAGTCTTCGGCACTGACGATCACTGTCATCACAGTCGCACGTGTTGTTGTTTATGAGGCCTTTGCGGCGAGTCAACGATGGCCTCGCTGACGGCAAATTCAAATCGCCGAGTTGTTTTCCGAGGTTCTCTGCAAGAATAAAACCAATCTAGGGGATAAATGCTGTAGAACTAATTATTATAAGGTGAAACCCATGAAAATACGCAATTTTGAGGTGTTTTCATGAGTTTAACGGTAGATAATCGCGGAAGGGGTGCCCAACATGAGGTTCAGGGAATGCGGGGGGACGCGGGGCATCAGAAAAAAATGTTGGTTGCCCTGGGGGCTTCAAAGGGTGGGGCACATTGGCGAAAAAACTGGAACAAAATGGGAATTTCACATCGAGAATATTATAATTTTTTTTCCCGAGGCAAATGACTGTCATATGGACTGAATCGATTAGATCATTCAATTTCACATCGGATCGGCTCTTTGCGAGAGAGAAACGAAGCATTTTTCGAGTAGAGATCGGCGCTTTTGAGAATCGGTCGCCAACTCGCTTATGAAAGGTCGTAGAGCAAGTTTTCCGGTACCGAAGAGATGCGCAATGAACTCAGCTTTCCAACGCCGTGAGAAGTTCCAAAATCGGTTCAGCCGTTTAGCCGCAAGCGCCGATTTAGTGAAAAAAATCGGGTTCGGACCCGAAAATTATCTCAAAAGTTGCGCCCTAGGCCAAATGCCCCCTCATAGAATTCTCAAGGGAATCGGTGCAGTCCTTCAGAAGTTATGATTTTCCGTGGTTTCCGACCACGACCGGGTCCTCTCCCACTTTTTTCTTCTTTTTCTTAGTTTCCGATGGCTCGAGCTCAGAGACCACTGCTACGAATCGCACCAAAACTCGGCCAGGTATAGCCCCAACCGAGGTCTATCCGCCACCAAAGTTTCATCGATCTAGTCCACTCAGGGGCGGAGCTAGAATTTTTTGGAGACGAAAAATAGCAAAGAATCGAAAAATTGAAATTTCGGAAAAACTAGACCTGATGGAGAAAATCCGTTAAGAAATCCGGATTCAGCGCCCCCGGTTTACCCCGAAATAGCTTTCACTTTCTTTGTAACGCGAAGAAAGTTTTTTTTTGTCGAGCTGTGTAATCGATATACTCAGCACCATAACTCAATGAATCACGCTTTCATAGCGACAGCTACCACCGGCAAAGCAGCCGTCGGAATCAACGGGTTGACCGTTCACGCAGCTTTCCGTTTAACTCTATCCAGGCAAACAGGCCATCTCTCCCTCAAGGCTCTCCATGCATATCGGCATCTCATAAAAATGTCAAATGCGTTATTATCGACGAAGTAAGTATGTGCGGGTCTCATCTCTTCCATTCGGTGAACTTGGATCTCATTGCTCGCGGCGATTCGAAACAGTTACCACCGGTTAACGCTAGTCCTGTCTATGCCGCCACCAAACAATCGATCGGAGGAACTGCCATTCTCTGGCAATCTTTAGATTACTTTCCACTGACGAAAGTTATGCGTCAAAAAGATCAAAATTTCTCGGCCGCCCACACAAAAATCGGCTGCGTCGAATGTCTGACAGCTGACGAGCAGACCATGATCGAGTCGCGATTTCGAACCAAGGAATGCTGCGAAACAGAATTGTCACAAGTCTGTTCTTCCATAATAAGGATGCGGAAGATTATAATGCGAACGCGATTCCTACGATGGAGACAACAGACAATGTCATTGCAAACGGTATCCTCAGTGGCTATAGTACAGAAAATGAGAGGAGAGAAGCAATAGGTGAGATACATCGGATGAGCAGTAAGGACACCGGAGACTTGCCTTTCACGATTAAGCAGACCTGCGAATTCTCATGTATTCTGACAGTGAATGTCGATGTAGAGCAGTGGTTCCCAAACTTTTTCCTCGCGGAACCCTTACCACACCCCGAAATACCCGCGGAACCCCTTGCAGATCTATCGCGGAATCCCTCGGGGAACCCCTTGCGTAAACGTTCACGGAATTTCGGGCGAACGCCGATGTACGACTTGATTCGACTATTCAGAGAAACCTAGTTCAAACTAGGGGACAACGCCTCCAATCACAAGAAGATATCACAATATATGGAAGTTTTAATTCATGTACACCTCCTGAACTCATCCAACTAATGCAAGAGAAGATCTGTTTCAATTTTAGGGATGAATATGAGATGCGGAGAGAATTTCAGCAGAGTCCGGCTTTTTCCCCGAGAGTTGTAATCTCATATCCGGTTCAGCATCCAGATGGTTCCTATACTTGTTTTCAGCGGCAGTGTACACAGAAAGTCCTCTTTCGCACAGACACGTGCTATGGTACGAGGGAGGACAGCGCGACCTCCGATGGGGGCGGGAAGTGGACAGCAATCCCGGCCCGAAAATTCACCAAGGGAACTGTCTGAAACAGCTGTTCGAGATGCTCCCTTCTCTGGACTTCGATCAGCTACTCGTTTTGAGCGCAAGTGAGCGCGCGGTCCACAGTGGCCGTGAACGGAGTTTTTACCCATTTGTGGGCGACTCGATCTTCAATCGTCTCCGACGAAAAATATAGCTCCATCTCTTCTCGCAAGTCTATCAGATGGAGGTGGATATCAGTTTTGACGCTAGCGTGGAGTATTCCGTCGGTTTCGCTGAGGTAATCCTGCAGTGTGGGCAAGAAATCGATACGATCCTCTGATATAAAAAATGCCCAAAGTTCTATTTTCCGTTTCATGGCGCCAATCTTTTTTGTCGCGTCGAAGATGTTCACATTCCTCCCTTGGAGTGACAGGTTGTGAGATCATTCAGCTTGTTAAAAATATCCGCGAGATATGCCAATTCCGTGAGCCACATGCGGTCCCGGAAACGCTCGCTTGCAATGGATGTTCCACACCGAAGCTCTGAATTTCTTCGCGGAGCTCGAACAGAGGATTTAACAACCGGCCCCGTGATAACCACCGAACCTCGGTGGGTGAAAGCAGAGACGAGTGACTGCTTCCCATCACATTACAGATTATCTTGAATATTCGAGACTGCAAGGGGCGGGTCTTGATATAGTTCACGACTCGCAGGACGTTTTCTCATGGCAAGCACCTCTCGGTGCAGTATACAATGACTGGCCGTTGTTTCCGGCAAAATTCCCCGAAGTCTACCGACGAATCCTTTCTGACTGCCGACCATAGCGGCCGCACCGTCGGTACACACATTGATGCATCTCTCCCACGAGATACCATTCTCCGAGAGATAAGCATCCACCAGATTGGAAATCGCGTCTCCCGTCATCTGACAGATCAAGGGCTTGCGTAGTAGAAGTTCCTCATGGACACTGCTGTCAAAGACATAACGCACCACAACCAACAAAATCGCTGATCCGCTCAAATCGCTTGTTTCGTCCGATTGCATCGGCCAGTAGGGACTGACTTGAGCTCATTGCAAACTGTTTCCTCCAGCCATGTGCTTATGTCCCCGATCCGCCGACTGAGCGTATTATTGGAGAGAGGAATGCGACGAAACTTATCCACTTGACTCGGTTTGGGGAGATTCTCTGCTGCTCCTGTTAGGCACGGTTTTATGAGTTTCTCGCCGATTGTGTGCGCTTCTTCGCTTCGACCGATTTCGTGAGAAAGTCGAAGAGAGCCTTCGTGCGATTTATCAGCAACGTACGGGAGCTTCGTTTGGCTGGTCGAGAGATCCTTCATCATCAGTTGGAAGTATGTCTCCGGACGCCCGAGTAAGTCTGGATGACGCGTAGCCAAGTGTCGAGAAAGTTTCGACGGAGCCAATCAAGTGTTCTCTAGTACTGTGAGACATACGACGCACTGGCCATCCGGTTTGTCACCATCACCCATTTCCATGAAGCCCCGTTCTATGCACGAAGCATCGAACTTGCGCAGCTTGGTTGTCGGAATCGATGTCTTGGAAGTTGTTGCTCTTTTTACCGATCTTGATTGTGAGACAGAGGGAGTTTGATGGTCAGTCGGAGGACTCTCTTCCTCTGGAAAGCCACCATCGGAATGGTCGGACCTCAGATCGTGCCCTGAGCCGATCGCTTCGAAGAATCTCCAGTGCATGACCCGGTTCTCAACCAACTCATCATCTTGACCACAAAGATGGGATTTCTGGAGCGCTCCCAAGCAGCTGACCCCGTTCAGTCGTGGTGACTCCTCCCCCGAAAACATTCGCGCTCTCGTTGTCGGAACGCGCAATGTCGATAACTAGCGCTCTTGAAGTTTATCGCACGGGCTGCCAAGCACTACCGAATCATGTCGAATGTACGGTAAATAAAATCCTGAAACGCACATTTGTGAGATGAGAAGTGACTGAATAAAGAGGAAGAGGTGTAATACATTATACATACATACATTGTTATATGTTATGTATATAGTATATGATATACATATATTATGTATATGTATATCAATTATCACACAGTGTTATTATCGTCTGCTCCGCGAAGCAAACAACACGTATACCGAGAGACCTCAAAGAAAACTCGTTCAAAAGTACTATTTCTTCGTTTGACAGCCCGAAAAAAAGTGTCAATAGTGAACTACAGACAACGCCGACCCGACAGAACAAACTTCCGCCCGGGAAAGACATCCAGACTGGAAGAAATATGAGTATCAAGATTCGATGCGTGTTCTGCGAACGCACGGTGAACAGAAATGGAGCGATCCGCTCATACGGAGGCGGCTGCGGAGCCTTCCTACACCCGACATGCGGACCCGACCTAGAAAACAGTGAAAACCTGATTCGGTGCCCGAAGTGCAGGGAGAAAACCACCGAACAAACCACGACAACGGAGCTGATGGCGCGGATACTGTTTCTGACAAATCTCGTTCTGACCCTAAAGGACGATCTGACCGAGGCATGAGCCGGAATCAAACTCATGAAAGACTCCACGAAGCTCACCACCCCAAGACCGGCCCCAGTGCGTGTAGCAAAAGTGTCCGAGCCATGGAACTTCCCCAACTCGCCACTCCTGCTAAGCCTAGCCGCATCGAGCACGCCAGTTCGTTCAGCTCGACAGCTGCCTGAAGGAAGAGAGCTGCTGACGAATGGGCCCGGAACACACCAAGGCTGCGGAGAACGACTACGTCCTGCAGGGGCAACAGACTACAAACGGTAGAGACAAGAGGTCGCAACAATGAACGAGCAGTGCTGACACATGGAACAGCTGACTCCTGTCTGCCCACGATAGCCATGCCGACCGCCAGAAACTTCCCGGAGAGAATTTTCATTACACGACTTGCTCCAGAGGCGAAAGTGAAGACAGTGCTCTTCTTGCTCACGAAAACTCAGAAAGTGAAATCAGTCATCAAACTGAAGTCACGTGTGCGAAATCCCACCTTCGCCTCTTTCGTGGTGGAACTAGAAAAAGGAGAGGGCATCATCGCGAGCGACCCGTCGAAATGGGGTGCCGGAATAGCTGTCAGAGAGTACAGAGGCAGCCCCACGAATAACAGGTTGAAGACAAGATCGACAACGAACCCCTTGCCGAAAACTCCAATCAGGAAGAAACGATGATTGCAATGCGATCGGGGGACTAGCGAGCTCCCCAGCGCAGGATTCCCCCCAAGCGCACGACCAAGACCAGAATCAACACCAACCCACACCGAGAAGAGACCCGACCCGAGACACGAAATGCACTATTGGACTATGGAGCTGTGACGGTCTCAGAAAGAAGAAGGAAACATGGAACCCGGAAGGGATGGAATCGTACGAAATTTTCATTTTCGTGGAAACTTGGGAGACGAAGACCGATATGAACTTTCAACACCATCACGCGGCCCAATGCCCTGCGAAAAAAGCCGAGGGGCCTGGCAGACCACGCGGTGGTGTAACTGTGATCTACAACCATAAACTGATCGGCGCCAATTGTAGGATGGCAGAGAACGACACAGTCATCATAGAAGCCAGAAATCTAGTCATCATAGCAATGTACATAAACCCGACAGAGTCATTGGAGAACTTTCAACAGAGGCTTACCCCAGCCTCGTATTGCGTCCGGAGAGACATTCCATCGGTTCTCTGCGGAGATTTAAACGCACGCATCAACGACGGAGCATCGAAACGCACTTCCTTCCTCGTTGAAGCTCTGAACAGCTGGGGAATTCGGATAGCCGGATCTGAACCGACGCCGACGTTTGTTTCGCACAGAGGAAAATCAGTCATTGACATTGTTAGGTGTCTGAACCCAACGGAATCGATAGTGAGAACTAATAGTCAGCGCGATAGCGCGCTTCAATATCCGACTAATGCTATGTCCATCCAATGCGACACTCTACAATAAATGTCATGTCAGTACGTCCACGACTCGCTGCTGACTAGTCGAGAATCCGCGGCGTATTCTTTCAATTGATAGGTTAGGCCAAGAACCTAACAGACATGTTCGCCGTAAACCGTACCGCTGACTACCTGGGAGCACAGAGCCACCTCACGTTTGACGGAACGACCCCACACATACCCGCAGCCCTAAAGATAGGGATCCAAGCACCGAGCGCAGGAGAGAGAGATGGAGAGAGAAAGGAGACTCCGCAAGGAGCTGAGCCAAGACGCTCTCCTGGCAGGATACCCGAAAATCGAGACGAAAAACGAAGACTGCGAGATCAAACATCGAAGACACGAGTCCTAGCATTACCGACCTCATAAGGAGCGCCATCGAAGGAACGGAGCTCGAAGCCCTGGTTTGACAGGGAATGCTGCCGCGCTCAGAGAAGCCTGCGAGCATAAACCCGGCTCATCATGGCCGCACACTGACGTGGCCGAGCTACACCACACGAGAGCCGCTTACAAAAGGATGCTGAGGCGAAAGAAAGAGCAATTCGCACGACAAAAAGAACTCGAACTCAAACGAAGTGGTGAAACATCCGTTTCGCTGGCTGAGAAAGCAAAATTCAAGAGGTAACTGCCCAATCCCGGCAGACCAACTGGTGAATCACTTCGCTCGCCTATATCGAAGCACAAACACAATCCCATCCGAGGTCCCGAGCATAGCATGGGCGCGGGACGCAGCAGAGACCTGGGAGGTTGAACAGCTCGAATCTCAGTGGACAACGGCGGACGTTTTCGACGCGATCAAGAATGTGCCGAGAAACAGAGCTCCGGGACCCGACCAAATTCTAAACGAACATCTACAGCAATGTGGAGCGCTGATACCACTCATCACGAAGCTTCTAAACGCCCGTCTTGACAAGGGAGACATCCCGACCGAATGGAGAAACTGTGAAGTCGCTATCATTCCCAAAGGCAAGGGAAACCCACTGGAACCTGCCTCATGGAGAGGAATCGCAAAGCGCAACGTCCTAAGCAAACTCTTATCATACTTGATCAGCGAGAGATTGACCGACTTTCTTGAATTCAAAAACGCCATCCCCATTCGTCGATTATAAAGCAGCCTTCGATCTCGCATCAAGAACAATCATCCTTGAAAAGATGGCGAGGGCTGGTGTCCCGACCAAAACGCTTCGACTGATTCTGGAGGACGGAGGGACGGTCTCCATTGACGATGGAGTCGGGAAGCAACCACCCTTCCAACAAACGACCGGCCTCGCTCAAGGGAACAACTTCTCACCCCTCGGATATGTGGTTCTTCTGAACGATCTCCCCAAAACGATCGCCGAAAGACATGACCTGGTCTTCTGCACCTTGTACGCAGACGACGCTGTCCCATTCTCACGCTCGAGAACCCAACTTCAGAAAGCAATGAAGACTCCGAACGACTACTCGGAGGCAAATGGACTGGTCATAAACGTATCGAAGACGAAACTCGTATTTGGAAGGGGAGGCCCCAAGGCCGAGAGAGACGTATTAAAGATTGGGAACGACCGCATCGAGAAAGTGAGGAGTTTCTGCTACCTCGGAATCGAGCTACCAAGAGACAGAAAGAACTTCGCTAAACACGTCGAGCAGAGGCTGAAGAAGGCGAAGATAGCATTCAGCTCAATCCCACGTCCGAACGAGCTGTCGCTGCAGACCGCCCTCGCTCTCTTTGAACTGAAAATATCACCGATCGCATCATACGGAAGACAGCTTATCTGGGAAAGTCTGACCCGACCACAGCTGGAATCGTTGGACAAACTCAAAGCAGCGTACGTCAAAATGGCCCTACAGCTACACCGGTCAACCTCTCGCAGACACAGACAGGATGACCGAGACCCTGAGAGCGAAATTTTATCTCCCGCTTACCACAGCATACCAGGAGCATGTCGAAAGCTGTAGGCGAAAGAGAGAAGCTATCGACCCAGCATTCTACTCCTGTCCAGCAATGACATCGGAGTGTTGGAAAGTACCGAACTTCAAAAAGAGATATCGCATCACCAGAGGAGCAGCCCACGGCTTCCATCACACCATATGCAACAAGAAGATCAGATACGAGCCAGACGAAGCTTGTATATGTGTAACTCCCTTCCTTGGAGTTAGAGGGCGCCACAGTGGTCAAAAATTGATTTTCAAGTGGACAAAATTATTTTTTCGATTTTCAATGTTCAAGGCAAAAAACTGACTGAAAAGAGAGGGGAGAAGGTTTTGATAGGTATGGATCCATGTGGGGCAATGAGAGCGGAAGCGTTTTGACTTAATACGAACCATGGATTTCTCTCCGGCTTTCGAAAAACGGCCAAAACCTTTAGGGCCGCATTTGGACACTGTACCCAAATGTACCCAGTCTGATTTTTTTTTTAAATTGCTCGTAAAAACCTCAGCTCTCACGAGGTGATAACCGATTTTTGCGCTTTTTTGCGTTAAGGGCCTTATTTTCCGGAAAACCACGGAAAAGCCGTAAATGGGCGAGATATCGCTCGAATCGTGATCCCCAGATTCTGTATTGAGATTATTGTACCCGTGGATATTTGTTCCTTCAGAGAGCATCACTCTGAGTCGTCCATCGGAGACGCTCCTCTGATTGAGGACATCTGTGGTCGCATATCGAGATCGGACAGCATCCAGCACGATGGGCGACAGCGGGAGACCGCTCTCGAAATCGCCGCGTGCCGCGCTTAACTACCCCTGGCTGCCTCGCGGCTTCTTCCAATGAACACTAAAGGGATTGATTGCGCGTGATCGGAGCTGAGAGATCACACAAGGTAGACGATTTACACGACTTCAGAGCCCAACTTAGCCGACAGATCAATCGATTGATGGAAAAGTTCCAGAAATGTCAGCGGAGGAAGGAAAAATTCTACCACCATTGCGCGGGCTGGTTCCTGAAAGGGCCCTTCCGATTCAGCGTCAAGCTGAGAGTACAAGCTGAGCCATGTACATCGGCATCAACATCCATGCGAGGGGCTGGTCGACCAAAAAAAAGTTCTGCGATTCATCCGTAAAGTCGGAGACACGTAGAGTTCAACCTCTACTAAAGCACGGCACGGAGAACTATTGTACGCGGGCCGTCTCCCCTTACAATTTTCCGGTGATCGACAGGGCTCCAAAACGGTGAAAGCTCTGTCAGATCGACCATCCTCAGCCGCACCCTCAGCGTCCTCCGTCTCAGCGCTGAGGAGTGGGAGACCCATGAGGGATGCGACCCGTAGTGTTGTCTAGACTAGTGGAATGCTCTCGATAAGCGAGTCCCCATGAATATAATGTAGCTCGTTTAATTCGGAGAGTGTCTCATTATTGACCCCCTTGGGCCTCGAACTTCGTTTCTAGGGCCAAGATGACGACCAGATCCTCTCTCGGACTCATTTCCGAACTCAAATGATCCGAGTCAGTCGAAAAAAGCGTTCAAACAATTTTGTCCACCTAAAAATCGATTTTTGACCACTGTGCGTAGTTTCTTCGAAACGATGGAACTTCCAGCAAAGGATGTTACCGGTGTTCTGGAGGCGGTTCCACTCGGAGTACCTCGCCTACCGCAGATCGGCAAACTCACGGCGACCGGTCAAAGAGCGATCACTCAAAGTAGGAGAATTCTGCCTCTTGAAGGAAGGGAGCGTCTCGAGGTCTAAATGGCCTCCAGTACGGTTGACAGAGCTTCATCCCAGCACGGCAGACAAACGAAACCGCACCTGCACGAATAAATTTGGAAATGGAATGAGGCTTATCAGACCGACGAAACTACTACTCCCGCTGGAGCCGGAAAACCCGGACCCCCTATTATAGGCGATACATCCACCACTCCATTTCCCGGACCGTCAGGATGGCCAGCCAAAGCAGCTGACCCATTCTAAGAAAAGAAGGACACAGAGAATCGCAAACAGGATACAACTTTATTAAACGAATTCACCCTCCTCCATTTCGTTCTCCCGTCACAGAGTTCACCCTCCTCCGTTTCGTTCTCCCCGTCGCGGAGTGCGCCCTCCTCAAGCTCACTAGCGGGGTGATCCACGTTCACGAGGACCGGGGGCGCATCGTCCTCATCGTCATCGGGGGCCCCTTCTACATATCAAGATCTCGATGTCGTCGTCCTCGGGGTCTCCTGTCGGCTCGAGTAGCCGGATGCCTGAGAACTTCACAAGGTCTCGCGACTCTAGGCGGGTTGAAGAGCGGCGCGACCTACGTACATACGTCTTCGCCCGGGATCGGCCTCGGTTGGGGGTGGTTGGCATCGTGGACGAGGGCGGGGCAGCTCACGGAATACTCGCTTACCTGCAGGCCCGTCCAGCTTCACGGAGGTCCTGAGCTCGCCTTCCGGCGGGGGTGCCGCGGGCCCGGGGTTGCAACGTCGGGCGCCGAGCTGGGTCCGGCAGTCGGAATGATTTCGGCGGGGCAGACCGGGAGCTCTGGGGCCGGCTCGGGCTCTGGTGCTTGGCCGGTGACGGCGGCGCCTGCGACATCACGGGTCTCGCGATCGGCCCGTATGGATTCGAGGACGCGGGCGGTGTCAATTCGCCTCTGTGCACGGAATTGGCGTGAAACTCTGCGAGCAGATGGGCCCCATCGGTAACGGGGCGCGTTTGGCGGATCG
>NW_003805089.1:0-13730 GCF_000255335.2 Galendromus occidentalis | reverse complement strand
GCGGGCACGATCCATACTCGAGGACTTGAGGTCAAGTCAACTCTCGGGCGGAGAGTTCAGAGGGAACGAGCAAGCATAATTCGAGCAAGCATGAATTCGATACATTCAGGAGGATTTGACCGATACAGAGTAGTGGAGACCAGCGTTTCCGATGCTGGCCCCGAGGAATGTCCCATACGATCGGTCGTATGCTGCATTCGCGGCTGCTTATGGTTCGAATATATATATATTTAAGGGAAAGCATTCCGGCATGTAGAATAAATACACGCGCCACGCGAGGGAAGTTTGCACAGAGCAGTTAGGGGTAAGGGAAAGACAACAGTCAGAAAAAAGTTCGCCCGACAATCATCGCCGGGTAGAGCGATGAACGATTGTCTGAAAACTCAGAATTCGAATGTGTCTAATCCCAACCGCGGAGCGCAAAGGTGGAAGGAACTCAAGAGTCTTCTTTCATATCAGTTTCAGCGGAGGATTCGTAACTTGATCAACGTCCTCGTCTCGGGCGAATCCACCGACAATTTATACGAACGAGTTGAGTTGAACAAATGCTACAAAATATGTGCTTTCAATTTGGAAAAAGCGAATGCACAGCTCAATTCGACGGGTCATGAGTTTGAGATCCAGATGACGAAGGTGCGATTGAGGGGGCTCCGAGGGACTTCATGTCAAGTTAAACGGGGTGATCATAATTATCCTAAGCACGATATGAACCGATCGGAACAGAAATGCCTTTGCCGCCAGATGAGCAAACTCGTCCCGATCGACGGGCTTGATCTCCCAATGGCGAAGTCAACTATGCTCTCGATTGCCGAGATGCTGAATGCTCCATTGAATAAGACAGTTGATATGTAAGAGATTCCTTCGACGACGATCGATTCGCTGTGGACAGACGTTGATTTATTCTCTGATCCTCTATGTTGAACATCGATTCGCTATTGGGCACATGGTTCACTATCTAGAAAATACCTGTGGACAGACGAATCGATTTTCTAGGACTTTAGCGCACACGCGACGTCGACTGACTTCTACTGACGACTAGTACGCGCGCCGTCGCTGCTGTCGCTATGGTCTCGTCTCCGCTAGAGCGCGCGAGATTTGAACTTGATGACGGGGAGTCATAGGAGCAAGTTTACACCTCCCCTCCCCCGAGTGCCTTCGCGCGTCGAAGTTTACTGACATGGAAGAGATTCGCTTCTTTCTTCCTTTTGCCACAATCTATTTCATACATTGAATTCGAGATCTTTTTCACTACTCTGAAGGGGCCACCCCTGACCTCTTCGAGTTTTCCTCTGTTCAAACGATTTCCATTTTCAACATACGCGTATTCGCCAGCTCTGAAAGTTTCGTCTTTTCTGAGCCGATCGATTCTCCGCTTATCCCTCTCGAAATTGCTTATGGAATTTAAAAGGGCTTCCGAGCGATCTTTCTGCATGTCGCGGCTCTCTATAAGTTCACGTGGTATGATATCAGAGGTTTTCCCGTACGTGAGGTAGTCTGGCTCAAATTTGGTCACGCTATGGGTGGTACGGTTGTACTCGACCACGCAGTCCTCCGCGATCTTCGACCACGCTCTTCTGTCACCGTCATTGAGTTCACATCGGATTCTATCGACCAGGGTTTGATTGACTCTCTCGTTCAAACCATTCGAGGCCGCATTGTTTATAGAGGTAAATACTAGGAGGATATTTTTCTTCTCTAGATAGTGTTTCAGTTCGGTCGAATTTATCGCAGGATATTGATCCGCTAATATGATTCTCACGTCTTGGTTTCCTGCAGCTCTTTCGATGAGATTGATGAAATCCTTAGCTGCCTGACCCTTACTGGTGGAGATGAACACTCTTCTCGAGAAGTGGTCGACCAATATGTGCATGTATCGTTTGGGTGACCTGTTCCCAGCGAAACCTCCCACAGTGTCGATGGACATGATTTCAAAAGGGCGTCGAGCTGGCCCCAGCTCTGATAGCTTTCCGAATTCTCTACCGGTTCGGGTTTTGTTTCTGATACAGATTTCACAGTTTCCACAGAATTCTTCCACCATTTTATCCATCGTCTTGAAGTAATAGTAGAGTCGTATTTTCTGACAGATGTGCTGAGCCCCGATGTGACCGTACATTGTATGAATCTTCTCGATCAGCCACTTTCCGAGTTCTTGTGAGATGAAAATGCGATGTCTATTCTTTAATTTCTTGTAGGAGACTTCTCCTTTTTTTAACACATGCTTCGATTTCTTGATTTGGTCTTCGATATTTTCTTGATCTGCGATTATTTCTCGAAGGTCGATGAGGTTCACGACTTTTAGTATGTCATCGTCGTTATCGTAGTTCTCTAGGACAGGATTTCGAGAAAAGGAGTCTGCTTCAATGTTGTCCTTACCGCTCGAGTAGATGATCTTGAATTGGTATTGAGACAAGTAATGCATGAGTTCTCCAAGAGTTTCGTCTGTTCTCGCCTTCACCCTCATCGATTCGAGGGGTTTGTGGTCGGAAATCACTGTGAAGTCCCTGCCAATCAACCAGTGTTGCCAGTATACGATAGCGTCTTTGATGGCCAAGCATTCGAGATATATCGCCTTTCTCTTCAGCTCGGTAGGTTTCAGACGCCGTGAGAAGTAAGCAACTGGATGCAATAGGCCGTCATCTTGAGCTTGTTTGAGGACACTTCCCAGCCCAATTCCGGAGGCGTCGGTGAATATGAAGACCGGTCGATTCTGGTCATATATAGACAGGATGGGAGCAGAGCACAATAGGTCTTTGATCTTTCCGAAAGCCTTCTCGCAGTCATCTGTCCAGATGAACTTGATCCCTTTTCTCAAGAGGTTGTGGAGCTGTTCCAGAGTCTCAGCAGCGTTTTCGATGTATTTGTAGTAGAAGTTGATTTTTCCAAGCAACTGACGGACGTTCTTCTTGTTCATTGGTGTCGCAAAATTCCGTATGGCTTTCAAGTTATCCTCGGCCGGGCGCACACCGTTTCTCTCAATAACGTGGCCTAAGTATTCCACCGAACTTTTGGCGACGTTACATTTCGAGAGATTTAGCTTGAAACCTTCTTCCTCGATCGCATTCAGAAGTCGTTGCACATGTTGCTCGTGTTCTTCGAAGGTATTGGAGAAAACTAATACGTCATCGATATAATTGGTACAGAACTGTTGCAACCTATGTTTCCGGATGATATTAGCGAGAATTCTCTGGAAGATGGCGGGCGAAACCTTTAGACCGAACGGGGGACAGACCCATTGGTAGTGTCCATTCTGCGTCACGAACGCAGTTTTCTCTCTGTCTGACCGATGTATCGGTACCGACCAAAAAGCTGAATTTATATCGAAGGTTGAAAACCATTTGCAATTGACTGCCTTTGGCATTATATCTTCGATTCGTGGGAATGGCTGAGCTTCTGGGATAACTAATTTGTTTAATTCGCGGAAATCGATGCATAAACGAGTTTTCCGACCATCTCCTTTCTTGTATGCTAGCGTCACCGGTGCACCAAATGGAGAATTCGATTCCTCTATGAGTCCGGCATCTAGTGATTCCTCAATCTGGGATTCTATTTCTTTCTGATCTGGGATGGAGCATCGGTAAGGTTTCTTGGAGACATACTTGTACTCCGTCAACCTTATTCTCGCCTCCTGATTCGAACCGCGTCCCACATCGAATTGTTCATGGCGAACACAGTCGAGTGTCTTCTCATGATCTCATATATCTCGGACGCCTGCGTTGGTATCAAGTGATCCAAGCGCGTCAGAAGCTGTTCGACATTTCGACGCCCGTCGACCGAACTCACTTTTGACTGCGGCTGAGCGTTCATGAGTCGAACATGGGGAGCAGATATTTTCTCTATTTCATTGCTCTGAATTCTTTGGAAAATGTTCAAATTTTCGTCTTGTAATAACCGGAACTTTTTGATGGCGTCTAAACCGAGCAAGAGATCATACGAAAACTTATCGTTTCGAACAACATACACATCAATGGTATCCTCTATCTTATTGATTTTTAGGCTGATTTTCGCCCGGTTCCTTGTGAAGCTGATTCCGCTGAGCGTTTTTAACATTCCTTTCTGGTTTATTAGCTGATGCTTGAACTTTCCTATAATTTTGTAATTGATGAGAGTAGCGTTCGATCCGGAGTCGTAAACGGCTTCCACATCTTGTTTCTCGTTGACTCGGACCGTTAATTTGATCGGCGGTGTCTTCCCCGGGCTTACTCGTTTTTGTTTCCTCTGGTGGATATTCGGCCGTAGATTCGGTGTCGGATGCGCTCGCTTCATTGAAGTTGACAATGGATCTCGCGAAGGGTTTTTCTCGCACGTTTCGATTTTTGTTGAAGCATTTGTCCTCTGGATGGAAGCGATTGAAGAGCTTCCATGACTCACAGATGCGACACGGTTTTTTCTCAGTGGGCTTCGGATTGTTCATCTTGTGTTGCTTCAATTTTTCTTCTCTTTGAGTCTCTTTCCTCTGTTGATTTCGGGTGTCGTATCTCCCGATTTTATTCAGGAGCTGATCAGTGCTAGTTATTTGCTCTCGATCAAGCTTGTTCCGAATTTCAATCGGAAGACCGATGACGATTAGATTGATGCGTGAGGTCATGGTCATTTCCTTCTCAATTTCTAGGATCATTCGTTCCTTCTTCAGAGCGTCGTCGACAAGTGAGCCAGCGAGATACTTGTAGGTGAAAGCGTATTCAACTTTCGACCAGCTCTTGTCTCCGAACACTGTCAAGAATGACTCGGACCACAACGTCCAGTTATCGTCTGGAAATTTCATTTTAGCTGAGCGATACCAGTCTTCGGCACCGTTTTTCATGAAAATCTGCAAGCATTTTATCCTCTGTTCGTTGGCGGTGATTTTGAATCGGTCGCATTCTTTCAAGAACAGAGTCATCCAATCTGCTGCTTTTTCTTTGCCGGTGAAAGCGTTTATGCTGAAGCGCTTCTCAACTCTGCTGAGGTCGGATTCAGCCGGAGCTTTGGCGAATTCGGTGATGTCGTTGAACTTTTTCATGAGGTTCTCCAGAACATCACCCCCAGCACTTGATTCTGTCGTATCCGACGGCTTTCTTGTAGGTATCTCGGTCTCTTCGAGATACGTATTTTGGAACACGAAATTTTCGTCTGCATCAGTGTATCGAGCGAACAGTTCCGCATTGAGAGTTAGCTTCAAATTACGGTACTGACCAATCTTCGTGAGAACTTTCGCTGCGCTCTTCACTGGTGCCAAGCTGAAGAGTTCTTGGTGGTGGCCATCTACTTGGAGATCAAGCGGGAACGCGAAAGCGACGTTATCCGTTGGTCGTCTGATGGAGTTCCACGCACAGTATTTGAGTCTTGTCAGTCGCTTCCTCTTTCACAATGTGCACAATGACTTTTGTAGCCATGGTAGACTCCGGAGAAAATCGATTTGTAAGAGATTCCTTCGAAGACGATCGATTCGCTGTGGACAGACGTTGATTTATTCTCTGATCCTCTATGTTGAACATCGATTCGCTATTGGGCACATGGTTCACTATCTAGAAAATACCTGTGGACAGACGAATCGATTTTCTAGGTCTTTAGCGCACACGCGACGTCGACTGACTTCTACTGACGACTAGTACGCGCGCCGTCGCTGCTGTCGCTATGGTCTCGTCTCCGCTAGAGCGCGCGAGATCTGAACTTGATGACGGGGAGTCATAGGAGCAAGTTTACAAGCAATATATACAAGCAATCGTCTACGAGGTGAATGATGGACCGGATTTTGCGTGTCGAGACGGCGCAACGAGATCAAGGAGAAATGTCCGATTGGTCGACCAAAGCGAAAATATCGTGACTTTGAATTTGTGGTCAGAACAAGCCAAGAAAATGACAGGTTCTGAGGGGAAAGGCGTTATCATACGGGGAGTAGCACTCCGTGAGTACAGCAACAGAAGATTTCTATCGTCCTCTTCCGACACAACAATTTTGTTTGATGATCAAAGTGAGCCGGTCAAAAAGCTTGAAGAATTGTGGATAAACGCAGGAACCTAACAGGAATTCGATGAACTAGAGATCGTGCGCTCAAGCACCGGAAAGAATCTCGGAGCGGATAAATAAATATTTTAATTCTCTTCCGGTTCTGCGATAGGCATTTGTTCTCCACAGAGAAGTTCTTGAACGTTTTCACGCGATGAGTAGCGTCTACGACACTACATGCCTGGGTTTCTTTTTCAAAGTTCTTCTCTACAATGCTCTCCTTGATTCTACTCACGGGAAGCTCGACGCAAACCCTTACAAGAGCCCCAGAAAATCCTTCACGGAAATTCTAAAGCGGGAAACTACCGGGCAAGAATGCGGCGAGAAACACCAGATGCATTCGGTATGTACTTTTTTGTGAAGTGAGGCAGCTCGCGGGGGGCAACCTTATATTCCTCAGAAGGAACTGCGAGAGCGAAGGGGTGGGGGGACTGAGGAGAGGGTCGAATGAAGAGGTGAGAGCCATAGAAAAAAAAACGAGACGTAGCAGCGAGCTATTACCGCATGTTTGCGTGAAAACGTCTCACGTGATTGTGTATTGCATGGAGCTGACGGTAGGTGATCTAACTTTCTGTGTTTATAGATTGTTGAAATTCTGGGTTCCCGTGTCGTGTTTTCTGGTTACTTTAATTACTCTGCTCTAGGGAGCATTGAAACTAAGGGGAGTGGAAGGCTTACCCTTACCATGGTGTGCTGGACACTGTATAAGCTTCGGGTACTAGACTAGAGATTACTGGGCTTGAAGGCATCCACCGTCTAGTTTATTCTGAACGCCTTATCAGCACGAATAGCTCTGTGGACCAACGGCTGAAAATCGCTGCTCCGAGTACCCAAGGCTCAACTCCAAAAAATCAAAGTTGCAGGTAGTGATTGTCACGAATCCCCAGTCAGCTAGTCAAGGGAGACGCCGAGGAGTGTCCTTCACGGTCGCCGTGGAGTTTCGTGAGCTGAATGATTGAGGGGGGTTCGTTGACTGACTGAAAGACACCGTCCCGTTCGAGGGTTGAACCCTGATTGTGGTGTTGTCATCTTTTTACCCTCCTCTCTCATCCGAGCACGTCTCCACGTCCTTGCGGATTCATTCAAGCATGTCTTCCGAGTATAATTACAGGAATATGAACAGATTCAGGGATCTCCTTTACACCAAACCAACATTGGTATGTGACATTCCCCCGGGCCGATGTCGGAAACATCGGTCGCCTGCGGGGTCATGTTCTTCCGGTTCCATGGAATTCTCCGTTCGGGAGATGAGTTTTCTGTGCCACATTCGGTGTCGAGCGAACGAAATCCGATCGCGTTGTTTCCGTCTTCAGCGTCGACTGAGGGATCCGCCGGTTCCACTTTGGCTCATTCCTCGTCACGCGTGAACGGTGTGCACAACGAACTCGAATCTGTGTCCCACGACGTTTTCTTCATGGTGTTCCCGCGTACTAATGCCTCGAATCGTCGAGGACGAGACACGGGAACACCATTTGAAATGCGTTCATCCGTTATGGAGTAAGGTGTTTGTTACAAACCGCTAGGGTTTGCGTGGGTCGACGACACTAAAGACAACTAATACTCCGCTGGAGATCGCTCTCCCGGAATACCGTATCTCGAAGGGGCTTCCGGACGTGTTAGTCCGCTGAAGGCAACTTCGTGCGTGTCTCCGCGCACGTCGATCTCCGTTGGAGATCCGCCGACGGGGAGAGGGGGAAAGCCCTGCGAGGGCGACGGAGACCGGAGAGACTCTCATTTATTACTCCGACGTGGACGCTACCTATGTTCTCACGATTCGTGACACTCCCCCGGGAACTGCGAAGCAGTTCATTAGAATGAACGTACCTAGATTTCATCGTGGGATCATATTACAATGAGAATAAACATGCACATGCGAGTTCATCCAATTCGGTCATCTGCCTGGCTCGTCCTGACTCTACTTCCCTAGACTCTAGACCGTGGCCGAATTTCGACCAGCGATGTTCACTTAAGGCACCCAATGTGGATGCTTCAACTTATACATATTTTTTTCAATGATATCCGTCTTAATGGGGTCGAGAGGAGGGATAGGTATCGAGCAGTGATTTGTTCTGACCGCTGGAATCACTTTTTGCTCAACTTTCGAGCTGTGCAGTGATGCCGTTAAGCCGCCACTTCCGACTGAGCCCCACGGGACTTCTGATGCTCCAGATGCGAGCCTCGGACCCAGTTGTCCGGGGTCTGAGCGAAGCCCGCCAACGGGAGTTGGCCAGCCACCGCTGGGCCGCCCTAAGGCCCGAAGATCGCCTGTGGGCGCAGGAACTCTCCCGGTTTCTGCGGCGCCTCCCGCCGCACGGGAACACCGTGCTAGTGGTGGTAATGGTGATGGCCATGGTGCCACTCGCCCCCCCCGGTCCAGGACAGCGACGAGCGGTTCTGATTTGTAAATATGTATATTTCATTTTTATTTTCGAATAAGGCTCTTTGAACTTTCTCGCTAGCGTGTTCTCAATTCTCACGGGAGGAATTGGGTCACCTCCAAGCGGTGAGCCTTCTGACTGAGAGCCTGACCGCTGTTTGTCTTGATAACGCAAGACCTGTGGCGACTCGAAGAGCCCTCCCCGCCGCAAAGAGATTTGACTACGCACAAGGGCCAGAAGGCTCGCGACGCGTCAGGAGACTGCAGGATGCATACGTCTCCGACAGCGAGTGGGCGGCTATCCTGTGGCTTGATGTAATGCGCCGATCTCAGATACTGAAGGTATCCGCTGTGAAATTGTTTCCAGAATCCTCGGAGGACAGATTGCTGGTATTTCCAGCGCTCTGAGAAAACCAAAGCCGTGGCAGACTCCGCGGTCGAAATTACGCGTTTGGCTTCCGGCAATGCTTGCCTCGTGCGGTACCCGTCTGATGCCTGTCTGTTTGTTTGTTTATTGATGGAACTGCAAGTTATACACTGCTGAAGTTCACATATTAAAAAGAAAATGTACATGAAAGTCATTAACAAGGTCGAGCAGAATAAGTAAGTGCTCCTATAAAACAACCTGGCCGCTGAGAATGCGGCTCGATAACACCCAACTAAATCTTTTAGCTGATCGAATGTCTCGGAGGTCTCTCGGCAGTGACTGCCAGGCGGCAGGGAGCCTGGAGAAAATCGACTGACCACCAAGAACAGTCTTGGTCCTTGGGGCCTCAAATATCGTTGGTCTGCGAGTGGGTCGCAACGGGATTACGGCGTCGAGTGGCGGGGAGATGTCATCGGGAGCTCTCCAAAGTTGACCCTATGGGCCATTGAAGCAACTGCAAGCAATGCAAGTTGCCGGACGTTGAGGTGATCGTACTTCGAGTACAGATCTGAAACCGACTCGGAGCGACGTCTACCAAACATGGCTCGCAACGCGGTATTCTGCAGGACCTGAACGGACCTAATCGTTCCCTTGCGGGCTCCGCCCGAGACCGAGATGCCATAGCGAAGAACCGGGAGGAAACAGGCCTTGTAGACATTTAGGAGACCGCTGATAGGGACGCCCGCCGATCTAAGGCGGCGTAGGGCGGCAGAGACGGCACAGCAACGAAGTTTGAGATCGCAAACGTGTTCGCGCCAAGAGAGTTTGGCATCTAGAATGATGCCCAGGCATTTCGCCGACTGTGACAGCAAGAACGGCGAGCCGTCCAGAGACAGGCGCGGGATATCGACCGATCGGTGGCCAGACCGAAAGAGGACACCTTGGGTTTTGCTCGCATTTACCATGAGCCCGAAACCTCTGAAGAGCTCAATGATTTTATCTGTGCGAGTCATTGCATCGCGAAGATCATCCTTGAGAGAGGTAGCCCGGATGCGGTAGCAGAGGGTAGTGTCATCTGCGTATGTGAATACGCTGACGCCTTCAGATTTGGAGACGGCGAGAAGGGCGTAGTTTATGTATATAATAAACATGAATGGACCAATGATCGAGCCTTGCGGGGCGCCAATATCGAGCGACAACCACGCTGATTTGATATCACCTACTTGAACACATTGTCTACGATCTGATAGATAGGAGTGGAACCATCTGCAAGTGGATTCGGAGCAACCGAGATTACGGAGCATGAGAATGAAAACCGAGATGTTCATGCAATTGAAAGCCGCCGCTATGTCAAGGAACATTCCGAGCGAGAGGTCGCCCTCATCAACAACCTGGAGGACTCTACCAGTGAGTCCTGCCAGGGCGAGCTCAGTGCTCCGAGCTTTCCGAAAGCCGAATTGACTCGGGACGAAGAAACCAGATTGCTCTATGAACGCCTCGAGTCTGTTTTTCACAATCCGTTCGAACACCTTGGAGAGGAAGTCGACGAGGGAGATTGGTCTGTAGTTAGCGAGGATATCGCGCGCGCCCTTGCGTTTGAAAAGTGGAACAATGAAAGAATCCTTCAGGGCCCTTGGGAAACGGCCCGATTTGATGGAGCGGTTGAAGATTGCGGCCAGAGGGACGGCGATCTCAGAGGCTACCATCGAGAGGATGGCATCCGGAATGCCAGCGAATCCAGACCGCCAACCCCTTTTGGAGGACTCAATGGCGGACAGGACCTCGAACTTATCGACCGGGCCAATATCAAAAGCTACCGTCGGGGGCGGGCTCCAGAGCTCGTCCAAGACAGACGGAAAATTATCGAACAGCCTGAGTGAAGCGACCGTCTTCGCGCCAACCGTGGCGAAGTGAGAATTTAACGCCTCGGCAGTTTCCTGAGGCCGCTCGATGACGACATCCTCGACACGAAGGCGAGCTGGGAGCTGTATACAATCCTGTTTGCGGCCGCATGTACCATTGATAAGCCTCCACATCTCAACGGAGTTTTTGCCGAACTTGGCGAACCTTGACTGGAAGAAAGCCTTACGGGCTTTGAACAGGCACCGTCTGAATCTGCTCAGGCCCTTATGGTAGGCGGTCTTCGACACATCGGAGGGAAATTTACGATACCATTTGAACAGCTTGTTGACATTTGAGCGAAGCTTGCGAAGACCTTCACTGAAGGAGAAGCCCCTGTATCTTCTACCGGGAGGAGGGGGGGAGACAGCGGGAAACATTTTTCGTAATTGCTAATCAGCAAACGGCGGAAAGTATCAAGAGCAGCATCGGTGTCGACGCAGCCATTGACATCAACCCAGTCCAGCCCCGCAATCCTATCAATAAATACTTGAACGTTGCTTGGATCATGGGATCTGATCAGCCTCTGCGTGGGGAGAGGAGTCTGGGGAGCATCACGGAGCGGAAGACCGGATAGTCTGACAAACACCGGAAAGTGATCAGAGAAGACTGGGGTGCTCCAGACGAAAGGAGCAACCTCCAAGAAGTTCTCGCAACCCCTGACCGCAATGTGGTCAATACAGGAGCCCGAGGCCGGCCTGGTAGCAATATTCACCAATTGCTGAAAGCCATGAGAACCTAGGTACTCGAGGTATTCGGAACACCGAGAAGCCGAGAGCAGATCGATATTAGAGTCACCGGTTATGATACAGGGAAGACTTGAATTACTCCCAACAATTTCGTCGAGCTCCGAAAGGAGCTCTCTCGCGAGAAGGAAGCTAGCGGAGTAAAGGCCAATAACACAGAACTCGTTCGCCAGCTTTTTGATCCGGAGACTGAGCACCTGAATCCGACCATCCGAACTGGACCGAGACACGATTGAGAGGACGGTACATGATGAGCGAACGAAAATCCCAACGCCGCCGCCCCGCGACGACCCACCCCTGCAGACTGTAAAAAGAGAGAAATCAGGAATTGCATAGCTTTGGACCTCGTGCTCCTTGAGCCAGGTTTCACTAACCACTAGAACGTCGAGATCGGCTCCCTCGCCGTGGAGAAGATCGGCTATCAGCTCCAACTGCCCAGATTTTCGGAGACCTCCCGACCCAGCATTGAGATGTAGAACTGCAAAACTACTAAATGACTTTGAGATGTTGTCGACTCCGACGCAGTCCCGAACGTTGTCGATAGAGGGAAATACCAGAGAGCTATTTATATCACAGTTTATGAACATTGAGTCCGAGCGAGTCTTATTATTCGTGGGAATCATGATGAGTTCTTTACGTTCGAGCGCTCCGCCTTAGGGCCCAACGAGCCACAGACAACCGAGATGAGTGGCTGCAGAGTGTTCCATAGCTGCGTGAGCTGTTCAGCCGCCTGGGGACACAGAACCTTGATGACCGCAATTAGTGGTGTAAGATTTCCGATTGAGCTCATCTTCTGTGTTGAGCCTCTCGTTATATTCGTGCCTCTTCGCAATCCTTTCTTGGAGGTGGGCTTCGTGATGACTCTTCGGTGAGTGGCCGCCCGCTTCTTGGGTCTGCAGCTCGTCTTCTTTCGTTTCGGGATGGATGTCGGTAACGGCAAGTTGACACTGAACTTTTCCCCTTCTCCGGAGTCCACAACTACCGCTCGGGCGGCCACAATCGACGCATAGGACTTGAGGCTCGAGTCGCCGAGCGCCTCTTGTGGCTTTCTGGGTGGAACCGTGGGCGGGTCAGCTACCTCGATGATGGTGTCGATGTTCGCTTTTGGATGGGACGATCTCAGCTGTTGGATGACCTGATTTTCTAGAAGGGCCTTCCTTCTCTCCATCGCACATGCTCTCGATGGACATGATGGGGAATTTGAGGGATGGGGCCCCTTACAATTTACACATCGGGCCGTATTCGTACATTGAGCTGCCATATGCTCCTGTTTTCCGCACCGTCTGCAAACCGCCTCGTTCTTGCAGTTGCTCGCAATGTGCCCCAGTTTCTGGCATTTGAAACAGGCCAAGGGCCTCCCAGCGTGCAGGATGACTCTGTACGAGCGTCCAGCCAATTGTACCTCCGCGGGTGGCACTTTCGAGAACCTGAGCAGTACTCGATCGGTGGGGAACGACTCGAGGGTGCCTGCGCTCCTTGTTTTGGTTGTCTCGCGTCGTACTTCGACCACCCCCGAACCTGTCAGTGCGAGGAGTATATCAGCATCGGAGAAGCCCCGGTCAACGCGGGTTATCCTCGCCCATATCTGGCTCAGGCCTCGACAGACTGCCCTGACCGGCTCGCCACCAAGAGTCTTGATCTTGAGCAGCTGTTCGGCCTCCTCCGTCGTTTTGGCCCATGCTTTTATACTTCCATCTCGTGAAGTCGGTTTCGCGAAGGGGCATAGCTTACAAATCTCCTCACAGATTGGAAGGATTCCGTTGCACATCGGGACTGGCTGGTCGTACCACACACCGTCGTCACCACATCTCTTCTCCACTCGGGAGAAAACCACACAGAAAACACCTTCCCGGTTCTTGCTGATGCGACTTCGGAGAGCATCCAGCTCACGTCGAGCCCCCGCGATCCTCTTCGCCGTCTCCCTGCTCCGAACCTCAATCCACTCAGCCCCAGAGTCCTCTTCGTTCTCACCATTCAACTTCTGGGGGTCCCCGGAAACATGAGCCTCCGTGGGGCTATCCTCGATACACTCCCTCAGTCTCTTCGCTGCACGAGTCTGCATGCTGGCTGCCAGCCGCCGGCCCCGGCTGTTCCAAGAGCCCACACAGGCCCTCAGCGGTGCCGTATCGACGAGAAATTCGATCCACAAAACGGAAAACAGCCGAGGGAGAAGGCTGGGTTTCGGCCTGATTTCGGCGTAAGACCAGGGATTTCAGACGTCAGTCGATGCACGGGGACACTATGCTTCCGATGATTGCTCTGGCCTTGGTACACACCGCCCCGATTTGGGAGTCTAAGCAAAAACTCGGGAGTGCCTTCAAAGAGCTGCCGCACCATTTGATGATGACGTGATCTC
>NW_003805088.1:0-14479 GCF_000255335.2 Galendromus occidentalis | reverse complement strand
TAAATACTCAATACGGGACTCGTACTACAGTGGTTTTTGATATCGATGAAAGCTTTCTCGCATTTGTCTGTCCACTCGAATTCCACTCCTTTTCTCAATAGATTATGGAGTGGTTCTAATTGTTCGCGGGCGTTTTCTATGTATTTATAATAGAAATTTATCTTCCCTAAGAGTTGCCTCACATTTTTCTTCGTCTTAGGTCTTTCGAAGTTCCGGATCGCTTTTAGATTGTCAGTGGCTGGCCTAACACCATTGTTCTCGATGATATGTCCCAAGTAGTTCACTGAGTTCTTGGCGAAGTCACATTTGGCGAGTTTCAGCTTGAAACCGCTTTCTTGAATGGTTTTCATTACCGTCTCCATGTGCTGCACGTGCTCGTCGAAACTCTTGGAAAACACTAGTATATCATCAATGTAATTGATGCAACAGTGCTCCAGGTTGTTTTTCGTATCAGGTTTGACAGAATCCTCTGGAATATGGCCGGCGATATTTTCAGTCCAAACGGTAGTCGGGTCCATTGGAAGTGACCGCTTTGAGTCACGAACGCTGTTTTCTTCTTGTCTTTCGAACGTATTGGTATGGACCAGAACGCGGAGTTTATGTCCAATGTGCTGAACCATTGACAGCTACCTGCTTTGACTATTATGTCGTCGATCCTGGGGAACGGTTGGGATTCCGGGACCACGATTTTGTTCAGCTCCCTGAAGTCGATGCACAAACGGCTACGTCTATTGTCTTCTTTCTTGAAAGCCAGTGTGACGGGGGCTGCAAAAGGAGAACTGGATTCTTCGATCAAACCTCGCTCAAGTAGTTGAGATATTTGTGAATTTATCTCCGCTTGATCTGGCATCGAGCATCGATAAGGTTTTTTCGAGATATATCGATCCTCCTGTAGCTTGATTCGAGCCTCGTATTGCTTCGTCACACCAATATCGAATTTGTCTTTCGCAAAGACTTCATGGCATGTCTCAATTATGTCGTGAACTTTAGCGCGGTGTTGAGAAGGTAAATGATGTAGTTTTGCTGCAGTGGAGTGGAGTTTTTCCTGGTCCTCCGTTTTCTGCGTCTTCTCGGTGGTTTGAAGCATATTTTTGTTGAGATGTCCTACAACTTCTCCTTTTGATTCGTTTGCAGTGTCGACACGCTCGAATTTGCCTTCTCCAACTTTTTGCAAGATATGCAAATTTTCGTTTTGCAGAAGTCGGAATTTTTTTATGGCATCCAACCCGAGTAGAATATCATACGAGAAGTTATCATTCCGTACTACATACGCATCTATTCTTGAGCCACAGCATTGATTTTCATTCGCAGTTTGGCCCGGCTTCTCGTGAAATTCATTCCGCTGATTGTTTTGAAGGAGTATTCCTGATTTATTAATTTGGACTTTAATAGATCCACCAATTTATGGTTTATCAGGGTCGCATTGGACCCGCTATCGTATACTGCTCTAACCTCCATTCTGTCGTCAACAAAGACGTTCAATTTTATCAATGGAATGAATTTCTCCGGGCAATCTAGTTTTTTGATCGTTTTCCAAATTCAACGCCTGCGCATTATCGAAATCAGAGGATTCATTCACGTTGATTCGTCCTCTGTTCGAAGATTTGTACTTGTTGCGACATCTTTCTTCTGGATGGTAGCGACCGGGATAATTCATCGATTCACATATTCCGCATGGCCTATTCTCTTTCGGTTTCTCCGCTCCCGCTCAGTTTTTTCGTCGGTTGTTTTCTTTCCGAATGGTCTCAGGTTACTCGCATTTCGAGTCGAAGCGCTCTTATAGTCGGATTCGTACTGGCCCAGTTTGTTGATCAATTCATCGGTTTCAGCGATGACTTCTCTATCCAATTTGTCTTGGATATATATTGGGAGTCCGAGAACAATGAGACTAATTCTCGATGGTGAGGTCATTTGGCTTTCTATTTCCAAAATCAAGCGCTCTTTCTTCAAGGCGTATTCTACCAATGAGCCTGATATGTGCTTGTAATTGTAAGCGTACCTCACCTTGGACCAACCTTTCTCAGAGAACACTTTTTATGAAAGAATTAGACCACTGAGACCAATCGTTCCGCGGCAACTTCATGGTGTTGGCTTGATACCAATCAATCGCTCGATCGATTAGAAACAATTTCAAAGCTTTGACTTTCTCCTGATCGTCCACAACCTTGTGTCTCGTGCATTCGGAGTTAAAGTCTTCCAACCAGTCGACCGCTTTCTGTTTACCACTAAATTTCTCTAGCGCGAACTGCTTCTCAATCGTTCTAAGCTTCTGATCTGGCGAAGAATCTTGTAGTTTCAATTTTCCAAGCATCTCCATCACATCGTTTTTGAAGTGTTCCCCCAAGTCGATTCCCGCTTCTTTCGACGGGGATGTAGTTTCCTCGAGATAGTAGCTTTCGAAGACGAAATTGCGGTCACTGTCACAGTATTGATGCAGCAAGGGCTCTTTCAATGTAACTCTCAGATTCCTGTATTGACCAACCTTCGTCAGATTTTTGATAGCGTTCCTCACGACTGGGAGATTGAACAGCTCAGGATGGCTGGAGTCTTTCTGGTGCTTGAGGGGGAAAATGTACTGCGTGTCTTCGAGTTGTCTTCTGATCGTTTCCAAACAGATCACAGGTTCTTGCTTGGAAGTCGTCTTCACAACCACGTGGATGATCACTCGTTGCTCCATTTTTTTGGGACTTTCACGGCTGGAGTTTCACAGTTTTCGGAAAATCGATTTATATTTTTCTTCTTTCAAGGATCACACGATCGATTCTCACTTAAATCAGAGATTTATTTTAATGGGTCGATTGAAACGATTTAACAACGATAGTATCGGTGGTATGATACGTAAGCATGAGAGCATTTACCTTAAATCAGAGAATCGATTTTCACGTGGTGAATCCCGCTCTTGGAGAACGCAGAATGGCTAGAGCCAGATTCTCCTATCTCTGGAGAGAAACGTGGCGGCAGTTTTCGAAAGGCGCCCTCTCTCAATATCGGCAGGGAGCAGGGACGATATTACACGTATTAAACATGAACAGGAAGGTCAAAGCGTCGCAGAGTCTCCGCGCGATTCACAGCAAAGTCGACGATGAACTCCTGGCTGGGCTGATACTAATGGAGCTTCCCGAAGAATTTACGCCTCTGATACAAAGCATTCCGACGACAGAGAACGTCACTACAGAATTCATAAAAGAGAGGTTGCTGAGGTTCACTCGAGTCGACAGGCATCCCGGAGAAGAGAAAAAGCGTTGGCTGCCATCGGGACGAGTGATAGGAACGTTCGCCGTGGGAACGCATCATCATCTTCCGCGAGCGGAGCTTACCGCCGTGGGGGAGCACCGGGAACTTGGGGTCTCTCTGAAAGAAGAGTGTTCCAAGGCGAATGTTACAGCTGCGGAAAACCTGGACACATCAGAAGTTTCTGTCGGGAGAATGCGATACGGGGGAACAGCAGGGGGGAACATGGAAATTTCGCAACAGAGGTGGAAACGCGGGGAAACGAGAAGCAGCTAGAACGCGTTCTGGTATGTTCCCAACGGAATGAAGAGTGGTTCATTGACTCCGGGGCAACTCGTCATATGACAGGTCAGAGAGCTTCCTTCGTGTCATTAACCAGGAATGAAAGAAAACGACTGGTCGCCAATGCGAACAATGAGATTCTGAGGTCGGAAGGTTCCGGTGAAGTAAACATTACGTGCTCGGTGAACGGGACTTCGCGAACCACAAGGCTGGAAGATGTACTATTCGTGCCAAAGCTCACGGTCAGTCTCATATCGGTGCAGCAGCTGACAAGGGAAGGCTTCAAAGTTGAATTTGGGCGGAGGTGCGAGGTGAAGAACGAGCATAATGAGCTGTGTGCTGTTGCAGTTTGTTCAGGCGGCGGATCATACCGCCTGGAAGAGTCTTTCATCAATGCGCTCGCAGCTTCCGTGGTTCACGAGCGACCGGGAATTAATTCAGTCCAGAAACGCTCGGGTGTCGGGGAGGGACCGGCGGGTGAGTCAGCACGGGACGGCGGGTGAGTCAGCACGGGACGGCGGTTGAGAATCCCGGAGCGCAGATCTGTCTGCGGCGCTTGCGCTGAGGGGAAACTGCAGCGGGGGAAATTTCCAACGTCACGATCGGCGAGCGCCGCGAAGTTGGAGTTACTTCACAGCGATGTCTGTGGACCCGTGAGTGTTCGAAGTATCGGAGGTTATAGGTATTTCGTCACTTTTGTCGATTATTTGACACGAACGACTGCGGTATATTTCATGAAATCAAAGACAGAGGCTCTCGAAGCTCGGAGAATTCCTGCGATATGCTGAAAGACACACTGGGTTACGAGTAAAGACTCTCAGAACCGATAATGGGGCCGAGTACGTGAACTATCGAGTCTTGAGTTTCCTCAAGGAACAAAGCGTTCGCCTCGAGACGACGGTCGCGTACTCTCCGGAGCAGAACGGAGTGGCAGAAAGATCCCATAAAACGCTGGTTGAGAAAGCGAGGACCATGCTATTGGATGCAGCTCTAGATCAGAGCTTTTGGGCTGAAGCGGTGAACACGGCTTGCGAAGTGAAGAACATAAGTCCGAGCTCCGCGCTGAGCGATGTATGCCCGGAAGAAGTGTGGTCAGGAAAGAAACCGGACTTGAGTTTCTTGAGAGTATTCGGGTGCTTGGCCTATGCGCACATTCCGAAGGAGATGAGGAAGAAGCGGGATCCGAAGGCAGAGAAGTTCATTTCTGTAGGTTATTGTTCTATGTCGGGGGCATACAGACTGATTCCGATCAACGACAAGACTCAGGTCAAGAAGAAAATGGACATAATTAGAGTTGCGATATAAGAGGACACGTCCTCTTTTGTCCGCTTTGACCGCTTTTTTGGGGTTTTCTCGGGAATGTCCGCTTTCCGGAATTTTCGAGGAAATACCGCTAAATTCCATGATAAAAATTGAATTTCTGCGCTATTTTTTCGCCGAGGGCACCGAGGTCTCGGCTGCACAAGCGTGAGCCAGAGGCGCCGGGGGCTGGGTCGGAAATTTTCTTCTCACTCAGGAAATTGTCTCTGAGCGATCGTTAGGGCATCGAAGTTCAGTCGATTGTTGCTTATTAGGAAAATGGTTGGAGAGTCGAATCAATTCCATGGAAAGGGCAAAAAACATGGAATAGAGTGTCCGCTTTTTGTCCTGATGTCCGCGCGGACACTGTCTTTTTTTCGGGAAAGAAATGTCCTCTCATATCGCAACTCTAGACATAATCTTCGACGAGTATACTATGGCCGCCCATGTGCCTCCCCATGACGAAACATCGGCTGAAGACCGCCATCATTGGCAGGAAGCCGCAGAAAGCACCTCTCATCAATCGCTGTCGGAGAAGAGTGTGCTCGAATGAAATTGTGGAGAGCTCGCTCCTGAACCTATTCTCTCAAGTTCTGAACCAACTCCTAACGACGATGAAGATGTCCAGGAAGAACGTCGACCTTCTAGACCAGGGATGTCAAATCGCGGGCCAACGGGCCGAACTGGCCCGCCAAGTTCTCTTTCTTGGCCCGCGAAGCGTCCCGGTCCTTATATCCGACGTCTAACATACGCTCCGATTCTTGACATCTTGATCTCGTGAGAGCAGAGAGGATCCGGAGCTTGTCATCGTGAGAAATGCAGAGTATTGGGTACTCCCGCGTCTAGAAGGCTACGGATGGACTTCACATAGGGCCTGTGTTGATGTTCTGGAATTGGGACGGAAAGTCCGGCATGGCCCGCGGACCCGGACAGCGACCCATGTCGGCCCGCCGGGGGTTTGAGTTTGACATCCCTGTTCTAGACGTTCCCGAAAGGAACCAGTTTGGAAGAAAGACTATATCTGTATCAGTTGTCAGAGCAGAACCTCCAATTGTGATGCTCCGTCATCGGTGCCAGAGGCCATGGACAGCGAGGAAGCTGAAGGATGGAGGACAGCAATGGAGACTGAGATTGCAGCCCATCGGAAAAACGGGACATGGATACTTGTCGAGCGACCGATGGACAAGAAGGTGATCTCGTCGAAATGGGTCTTCCAGAGGAAGAAAGATAGCGAAGGGCGGACTATGAAGCTGAGGGCGCGTTTCGTAGGTCGGGGCTGCTGTCAGACGAAGTCCGAAGTCCTTCCGAAGTCCTTCAGAATGCATTCATCCGTTCGAGGCTAGTGTTCGATTCCCGGAGCGGAGTTGGTTTTCCTGTATTTTTGGAGTTTTTCGGAGTGAAAAATGTGTGCTGCGTTCAGTGATGCTCAAACTAAGCAGTTGGAGAAGTTTTTCTCGAAAATTGAAGCAAGATTGAAAAGTGTGGAAGCAACCATCTGTGATAGCATCGCTCCGCTGAAACACGAGGTGGCCGCAGTCAAGAAAGAACTCTCGCGGAACAATGAGAGACTGCTCGTGCTCGAGACCCAGGTCAGACAGAGCTCTGTGGAGGTGATCAATTTTCCCCTTGAGCCGATGATGGACCCGAAGGAGATTGTCCTAAGACTGGCGAAGAAGATCGGCTGTGAGGTCGCGGAGAACGAGATCATCTCGGCGTACAGAGTCGGCAAGCCCAAAACACTGAATGGCATCAACTGCCAGAATATCGTGGCGAACTTGACTAATCGGCTGATTGCCGACGGGATTCTGGATAACATGTCCAAGCTTAAGAAGACTCAAAAAAAGTTGAGAGCTGACCAGTTATGTTCACGCGCTCAGCCGGTGGAGATTGCCGTCTACAGACTGATTCCCCAAGAGCTGAAAAGACTGAGGTTTCTCGCTCTGAAGAAGAAGGAAGCTCTAAAGTATGAATTCTGCTGGATAAATAAGTCAGGACGACTGCTCATGAAGAGGAGTGAGAACGACAAACCGATTTGGATCTCATCGGAGTGGGAACTCGAGCGTCTCAGGTGATTGAAAAGCTATTCCTCAATTGTTGCAACGGATAGGAGCAAAACAACTCTCTGATGTGAAATTTCTACATGTTATGGCTGACTGCTATTCGAGGACGTTCTTTTTTCTATAGATGAGACGACATTGTCTCCCCTTGCTAGTCAATCCACTCGAGCAGCAGACGAGCCCAATGTGATTTGTAATTGTTGCACGATGGCTGTGGCTAACTATAGTTATGATGTTTTTCACTTGTATTCTCCAACTCAGAGAGATGTAATTTATCGACTCGCGCTGCGGAAGAACTGCTCTCGGACGAATACAACACTTCATGCGGCCTGGGGGGGCTGTGTTGAGTCGTGGACCAGAGACATCAGATTTCAAATCCCCCCTATAGAATAAAAGCGTAAGCGCTTCGTTTGTGAGCCGTTTTTCGGCTCTTTCTCCTCGCCAACTTCGGCGCACATGTAGTTTGGCGGTTGCAGAATGATCCCCCGGTGTGCAAGTTGATGTTTTTTTCCTTATCCAATGCCCCCCCGCCCACTGATTGTCAAAAAACCCTCATACTTGACCTCGGAACTCATGTGGTACTATGTGGTACTGAAGTACGCATAGTACTTTAAACCGCTGCAATCGCTTTCGTTCTAGCTGATGGGTCTTTCTGGCCCGATTCCGAGAGAATGTCCCCAGAATGTTCTCATTTGCCCCTCCCCGCCTACTGATTGTCGAAAAACCCTTCTTTTTGACTCCGACACTCATGTGCTACCCTGTGGTACTTAGGTATGAAGGCTGTGTCCGATTGTGGTTCGAAAGGCACAAATTGCTCTTCGTTCGAATTTGGTCATCGCTGATGGGGACATATATGACTCGCTGATGGTGACATATATGACATTTTCGCGACTCAATCCAATAAATATATTGACGGAGCGCTTGCGCTTCTATTTTAAAGGGTGGAGGGTGAATTTCCCGACTCAAATCCTCAGTCTCCGTAGCATGAGCTCACAGATGATGCTGGAACGCAAGCTCGAAGGAGAAATTCCAAATGAGATTGCATACGCTCGGCGAATTATTTTCGCTCATGGGAAATCGTTCTTTCCCATCGCATACGCTCGTCGAATTATATACATATAGGGGGGATATTCCTACTCATTTTCGAATTCTCTCTGCAGGGGGTTATTCCTACTCATTTTCGAATTCTCTCTGCAGTCTTCATAGCATTAGATCACAAACGATGCTCCAAAGCACGGTGGAACAGAAATTCCGATTGAGATACGGTTGACGAATCCCTATCGACGCTTAAGGGGGATTGTTTTCTCCCATCGCCGGACTTAGGATATTTTTCAATTCACTCCAGTCAATATATTCTAGCTCACTCGCGACTCGCGACCCATGTCCGCAGTCTTCGCACCATCAAGGCACAAGCCTGAATGACGCTGTAATATACGGTCGAAGGATAAATTCGAAATGATAACGAACTTTCTATCCTTCCATTCCGTTTTTCCCAAAATCATTTTATTTCGTGCAAGTGAAGAACAATCGAAGAGATAATATGCCGAAGTGCAGAGGACTTCGCCGTCGTCAGACGCGGTCGTATCGGCAACTCCATCGAGTGCGTGTACAGAAAACCAGAAATCGTGGAATGAATCTCGAGGAAGGAGTCGACCAAGCTTCGGATTCAAGCCTGACGAGCGATCACGGCGCAACTCGAAGCGAGGTTCGTTCCAGTGTCGATCAGAATCCACCGGAAACGAACCCTATGTGTGAGTCGGAAGCCACAGAGCTGCAGAGGGGCCGAGCCTTGCGAGGTGCCCAAGGGATTCGACAGACAAGAGGGAGGGCACGCGAGGTCGATCATTATCCTACTCAAGCTCATTCCTTAGGCAGAATGGACAGCCAATGCTCCGCATGCATGGCCGCCCATTTCCAAGGGGAGAGAACGATGCCCGGGGGTAGTGCCTACACTACGTGTTGCGCCAAAGGTAAGGTTCACGTCGCGCTATTCGAACGATTCCCGCCGCCTCTGCGTGATCTTTTCCTCAACCAAGATCAAGACTCCAAGAGTTTTCGTCAGCATATTCGGAACTACAATAACGCTCTTGCGATGGCATCAATGACGGCCAAGATAGAACCACCCTCAGGAAACGGCCCATACTGCTTCCGTGTCCACGGTCAAGTCTATCATAGGATCGGAGGACTTCGACCTCCGAGTGGACAGTTACCGCAGTGCGCTCAGGTTCTGATCATGGATACTGAGCAGGCGGCTCAAGAGCTAGCTGGACGGGAAGTAAATCGGAACTGCTGCCCGAACACCTTCGGTCTACTCCATAGAATACTCAATGATGCCAATCCTTATGCACAAGCCTTCAAGCTCATGGCTCAAGTCGCTGATGAAGAAGCAGAGAGGGCCCAACGGGATGGTTGTCCTGGAAGACCAGTGCGGATGGTTTTCCACCAGAACGAGCATGATGACCAACGGCGCTACAATGCGGCAACTGCAAACGAAGTTGCCGTGGTTTACGTGGGTGATGAAGAGGACATTCCTGGGGAAAGGTTGTTGGTCGTGCATGAAAGTACCGGCAATCTCCGAATTATAAGTTACTTAGACAAACTCTGTGATCCGCTTTCGTATCCCTTATTTTTCCCTTCTGGAGGTGAGGGATGGCACCCTCAAATGGAACGACGAGAACCGACTTCATCTCGGCGCTGTAGGGTCACCCAGAAGGAGTATTATTCCTATCTGCTATTTACTCGGGATGGTCTCTTCAATCCTCTGCATTACGCGGGAAGACTCTTGCAGCAGTTTGTCGTTGACAGTTGGTTGAAGATTGAAATGAATCGCCTTAATTATATTCGTCAGAATCAACGAGAACTACGACTGGATACAGTACGGGGTCTCCAAGACTATATGTTGAGCGACCCAGATGACTCTGTTCAGCCCGGACGACGAATTGTCCTAGCCGCAACGTTCAATGGAGGTCCGAGATATATGATCGCTCAGTACCAAGACGCGATGAGCATCGTATCCAAATATGGCAAGCCGGATTTGTTCTTAACCTTTACATGCAATCCAGCTTGGCCAGAAATAACTTCGAATCTCAGCCAGGGGCAGACTGCTTCGGAGCGACCTGATTTGATCGCACGAGTTTTTCAGCTCAAAGTGAAGGCGTTTTGTGACGAGGTCGTGAGAAAACAAGTGCTTGGGGAGGTGGCTGCGTACATATATGTGATTGAGTTCCAGAAGCGGGGCCTGCCCCATATGCACATGCTTCTGACCCTGAGTGGTGATTCTAAACTGAGGACCCCGAGTGAAGTGGACTCTCTGATTTCCGCCGAGCTCCCCGATCCTATCGCGGCTCCTGAGCTCTACAAGATTGTTTCTTCGTGCATGATCCATCGACCGTGTGGGAAGCACAATCCCAGTTCACCGTGCATGATCAATGGGCAGTGTTCGAAGAGCTTTCCAAAAAATTTCCGAGATGAAACTTCGCTTTCCGCCGAAGGTTATCCGGAATATCGTCGACGTCAGAATGGCCGCAGAATCATATGCCAGGGGGTGCACCTGGACAATCGTTTTGTGGTGCCCTTCTGTCCGTATTTGACGCTCCTCTTCGATGCTCACATCAACGTCGAGCTTTGTGCTCTCCTTCACGCGGTCAAGTATCTCTATAAGTATCTTTATAAAGGACCAGATCGAGCGAGAATCCGTTTGCAGCAGGCTCGGTTGCCGGAAGAGGAGGCACACGATGAGATCGATGCTTATTGGGACACCCGTTATGTGTGTGCCCCAGAGGCGATTCATCGAATTTTCGCCTTTCCATTGAATGATCGCAGTGATGCCGTAACCAGGCTGCAAATACATTTACCAGGTTTCGAAAGTGTCCGGTTCGAAGCGGGTACTGAAGAAGCTGCTTTGATTTCGGCCAGAGATCGCTTTTCTACCCTGACAGCTTTCTTCGACAAAAACCGGCGCTGCCGAGATTTGCAAGAGGAACACGGAATGATTCCCGATGATTTGATCGACTCTCGGAAACTCCGGTACCATGAGATGCCCGAAAAATTCATTTTTAAAAACCAGCGATGGCAGGAACGGAAGCGCGGTGGTAATCGTAACATCGGACGAATGTACTTCGTTAGTCCTCAAGATCACGAGCGCTTCGCTTTGCGCCTGTTGCTGTTGTATGGGACAGGCTTCACCTCCTATGAAGATGTTCGTACCGTGAGCGGTCAAACCTACTCCTCTTTTGTTGAGGCTGCGAGAGCGAGTGGTTATCTGAGAGACGATTCATATTCCCGAGACGCTCTTCAAGAAGCTTCTGCTCAGAACATGCCACGGCAACTGCGGAGCTTCTTTGTTGCCTTGATCACCTTTGCGGATATACAACCACCGCATACTGTGCAACTTTGGGAGGAATATAAGCCGAATTTCATGGAAGACTTCATACATGCGGGACTGTCGACCGAAATGGCGGAGTCGAAAGCTTTTCACGATATCGTTCAGCGGCTTTCAGAACTCGGGCGGGATTATTATGCTCTCCTCCCCCTCGATATACCGCAATTCGAGGAAATCGAGACAGCCGTCAATCTCGAAGAACACCGCGCGTTCGGAGCTGAACTATATCAGCAGCTGAATCCGGAGCAAAGAGTTATTGTGGATGAAGTTCTTAAAGCGATTGCAGATCGACGAGGACAATGCTACTTCGTTGACGGTCCAGGTGGTAGTGGAAAAACATTTGTTTACACGACTATTTACCACTTAGCCTCATCCAAAGGTTTTAAAGTGATGAATGACGCATGGACTGGAATCGCCGCCAATCTTCTGCCTGAGGGCCGGACTGTGACTTCTGCTTTCCGTTTGATTGTCCCGAACAATAGTCGTTCATCCAGCATCAAAGGGCAATCGAAAGAGGCAGGACTTTTACGTAGCACGGACGTCATTATATGGGACGAGGCTCCAATGGCTCCCAAGACTGCTCTTGAAACCATTGATTCATTGCTGCAAGATATCATGAAGAATACCGCACCCTTTGGTGGTAAGACCATAGTTCTCGGCGGCGATTTCCGTCAAATTTTGCCCGTCGTCGAGCGAGGATCTCGCGGTCAGATAGTAGACTCATGTCTCAAGTATTCAGATCTATGGAAACATTTCCAGCAAGTCCGCTTATCTCGGAATATGCGTTTGAGCTCCGATGATTTAACTTTTCGGCAATGGCTCCATCAACTAGGAGACGGAATGCTGCCTGCGGACATGGATATCCCGGAGGACATGCGCTGCCAAGGAAATCTCGCAGATGTTATCTATGGTGACATCTGCGCCGAAAATCACGGCATAGATTTCGCCGAGCGGACGATTCTGACGCCGAAAAACGCTCAGGCATTGAAAATTAATGATTATGTTTTGAACAAACTAGCGGGCGAGAAGAAGACCTTCCTAAGCGAGGATGAAGCGATCGTGGAGGACCCGAGTGACGCATCTCATTTCCCTACAGAGTTTCTGAATAAGATGACGCCGGCAACCCTTCCGCCCCATGAATTGAACTTGAAAACAGGATGTATTGTCATGCTGTTGAGGAATTTAGACGTGAAAAATGGTTTGTGTAATGGTACGCGATTCATAGTTACGGAGATTTTATCTCGAGTACTGATTTGCAGCTTCGCAACTGGGTATAACAGAGGGTCGTCTGTTCTAATTCCGAGAATTGACTGTTACTACGCTCATGCGACACTCCCATTCCGACTTCGACGGAGGCAGTTTCCGATTCGTCTAAGCTTCTGTATGACTATCAACAAGGCACAGGGCCAGTCGTTCTCTCGCGTTGGAATCGATTTACAGGAAGCGATCTTCGCTCACGGTCAACTTTACGTTGCGCTTTCGAGAGCAACGAGTCGAGGCGGGATTTCAATTGCCTCACCGAACAATCGCATGAGAAACATTGTCTATGACGAAATTTTGCGGTAAATTTCACCCTTAATTGTCGACTGATATAGTACACCTCAATTCTCGGCAAGCGTTCGAATTCCGAGCCATACTCGACGCTGCCATTGATCTGACGTCGTTTCGCGGTCCCAGCGTCGGCTCCTCCCGCGGTGCGGGTACCCCACCACTACCACTATCGGATGCCCCGGCTCGGTGGCCGCATCCCGGGCTATGGTTTCCGGCCCCAGTTCCAGCAGTTCCAGATGCTCGCCCAGATCGCACACCAGATCTTATCGGAGATTGTGGGGTTTGTTGCATATGCCCAAGTTCCAAAACTCTTACATCATTGTCCATCCCCCACGCTTTGTCGAAACCCATTTTAGATATCGAACGTACTACGTTCGAGGCTGAGTTCATCACCGATCAGTGATGACTCAAAAATCATTTGTTCTAATACACACTCGCCTTCCACCCCCCCCCCGCCAACACTTGATACTGTTAGGGATCATTCTCGGCGTGAACGTACCACGGACTCTAGTTAGGTCCATTGCGTGCGCCTGAGGAGTTTTTCTGCGAATCCACTGTGATGTTTCTTTCCATTTTTGAAATAAAAAAAAAATTGAAAACTTCCACGAAACGTACTCGCCAGCTAAGAGGATGACCACTATCCGCTTGATGTTCGCCCACGCAGCCCGTAGTGCATGGCGAGTCCATCAGCTCGACGTGGAGACCGCGTACCTTCACGGGAATCTGCAGGTGCAGAAGAGGTGCTGATGGAGGAACCTGCCATCTTTGAGAAGGGAGGCGGAGTCTGTCCACTGAAGAAGGCATGGTATGGCCTCAAACAGGCGGGGCGGGTATGGTTCGAAACCCTGAACGCAAGCCTGAAGAAAATAGGCCTCTGCGAGTTCAAAGCCGATAGATGCTGTCACTACATTAAGCGAAGAGCTCAAGTTCTCATCTTGAAGATCTACGTCGACGACTTTCTGATCTTCACGAACAGCCCAGACTTACATAAAGAAGTTATACGAGGCCTCGGGGAAATATCTATATCTATATATATAAAAACGTATGTCTGTCTGTCTGTCTGTTTGTCTGTCTGTCTGTATGTCCGGGGTACCCTATAGACTCGAAAACGGCTGAACCGATCGTCATGAAAATTTAGGAGCGTGTTCTGGGCGATCCAGCGGTGGTTATAGGGGGGTCAGTTCTCCGATGCGATGAGTCCTTCTACCTTAAAAAAATTATTTGAGTGGTCCTCTCACTGAGAATCAAAGATTTCATCAAGGGAAAGACGGGAATTCGATTTTTCGGAGGACATATCTAATAAAAGCGGGGGCACGGGGAGGCGGGGAAACGGGGAAGTGGGGAACAGGGAAAGCGGGGAACCGGGAAAGCGGGGAACAGGGAAAGCGGGGAACCGGGAAAGCGGGGAACCGGGAAAGCGGGGAACCGGGAAAGTGGGGAACCGGGAAAGCGGGGAACCGGGAAAGCGGGGAAACGGGAGGAGTGGGGAATCGGGAAAGTGGGGAACCGGGAAAGCAGGGAAACGGGAGAGTGGGGAAATGGGAGAGTGGGAAACGGGAAAGTGGGAAAACGGGAAGTGGGAAAACGGGAAAGTGGGAAAACGGGAAAGTGGGAAAACGGGAAAGTGGGAAAACGGGAAAACGGGAAAGTGGGGGAAATGGGAGAATGGGAAAACGGG
>NW_003805087.1:0-5507 GCF_000255335.2 Galendromus occidentalis | reverse complement strand
ATCTTGCAGTAGCTCACTTTCGGATACGTTCGCTCTGTAGCCGTGGGACCTACGGGTATCCCGAGTTGATGATGTTGCTGATGGCATCTTGCAGTTGAGGTTTGTGCACTAACACTCACTGCGATGCAGCACAATATCGAAACTTGCTCCGAGCGAACTCGTGCTGATAACGTTGATAGGTTTTCTCGGCTATCTAGCCTACTAGCTCTGGCTGCGGCGGTGAGGTGGCCTAAACCTTAGTTTGGGGGGCGTTGGGGACGACTTGAGTCAGGCTGCGGAGCGGGGACGACTTGACGGCGTGGGGACGACTAACTCAAGTCCGGCCCCAACGCCCCCCAAACTAAGGTTGAGAGCCGAACCACGCCCGGAAGGCAGCGCCTAACCTAAACCGACTCGATATAGTGGAACAGCTACGAGAAACGTCGAATTGATTGTGCAGCACACTGTGGTGTTGCCTCTTTCAGGGAAATCCTCCATTGATGCAGTGCCGAGAACTCCGCGCCGTACGTCGCGGCCCAGAACGGTGCCGAGTTCCGGGCACAATCCAAACTCGCGGACCCCACAAACGCAATCTTGAGACGCCTCTTTTAAAATGACTATCATGGAACGAGTCCGCGACGTCCGATCACAAACCGAAAGCTCCATCGGTCGTTGATTGAAGTGCTTCGAGCATCCTATCCACTACTCGAGATTTCGTACGAGTCGGAATCGTCTTCACTTCCGAAGGTTCGGCAAGGCTGACCCAGCACGCGATCTGTGCCAGCCTGTCTTCGAAGGTGCCATGACTCTCCGCCGGACTCGCATACATTGCTATGATGATACAATTCAGCGAGCTGATGATTATCGTGTTGTCGTCATTTCGTTCTATTTTAGCTCCAATCAGTTTGTTGTTGTAAATCACCGTGACTCCCCCACTGGGGCGCCCGGGGCCCTCTTTCTTTTCGGCAAGACAGCTGACGGTGTAAAAGCCCGGTATTTGGAGCTCACTCGTCTCCCACGTCTCGGTGAACACGAAAGCGTCGTATTCGTTCAGAACATCTCCTGTGATTAGTTTCAACTTGTTCCGCAGTCCCTCACAATTCCATAATCGACTACCATATCTGGTGCTTCTTCGCCGATGAGGTCGTCGGAGCTTTCCTCTGCACCTACCAAAGTAGATCTTACTTCGTTTTCGTCTTCGTTCAGATTTTGTTTTCCATCGTCGGTAGAGTTCCGGTCCGTGTCTGGGATAGGGGAGAGGGTGGGGCCTCCACTGAGAATTAGGAGTCCTCCGGAACCCTCTCGATCACAGTGGTCTCCATCTCGGCATTTCCCTGCTCCGGGACACGGAAGACGCGTTCATCTATTTGGTCGGGGTGGGGCCGGCCGCGAAAGTCTCTCACCGCCAGTCCCTCGCTCCAGTTGGCGGGATCGTTCACGATAGTAGCCTCACCGCTCTCGAGTTCCACGATGAACGATGCGAAGGAGGGGTTTGGTACACGGGGTTTGACCTTTATGACGTCTCTCCCTTTATCGGTTACCTTGAGCACGTATTCTGGAATTGTCTTCGCCTTCACTTCAGGTGCCACTTGAGTAATGAAGATGCGGTCGGGTCGATCGGTCGACGACCCTGGCTGGGGCTGCCGCAACCGGCAAGTCTCCGCTCCTGGTTCCGATGGTGATCGCCGGTCGTCTTGAGATGCGCAATTCGTTTTCTGCACGATGCAGGCTCAGCGGTTGTCGACCCGTGATGGTCGTTCTGGCTGACTTCGGTGTGTCTCCGAACCTCGCGTCAGCTGATCGCTTCCGCGCAGTCTGGAGTTTCGGCGTCTCCAGTTGTGATTGTTGTGCATATTGCTTGTTTGAGCTGGTCGATACGATTGGCGTCACGACTCACGACGAGCGGTGAGCTGTGCTCTTTTCTGTTTCCCCTGATTCCTGGCGTACTGAAAGGATTCGGATATGATTCATATAGCCGAGAGGAAGCTTTGAGCAGCTTGATCTCCGCCCTGGCGTCCGCCAGCTCGCTTTTCATTCCCAGCATCAGATCCGTCAGAAAGAGTATACGGGTCATTTAACTGAGCGTTCGTCGGGAGTACTTTCTCCCCGTTCTTGCATTTCGGGCAGAGAGGAGTTTCCTCGCAGCCCGTTGGACTGTTCAAGCAGGATGGATGCAGCAGGGCCCCGCATCCCATTCCACAAGGGCGGATTTCGCCGTCTCTGCTGACCGTGCGTTTGCAGATCGTGCAATCCAACTTTAAACTCTTTATCTCGTTATTACTCTTTAATCCAACTTTATCTCTTCCATATTTGGCAGTGGAATACGTCCTGTAGAGCTTCGTTTAGTCCTGTAGAATAATCCGCGCACATGCGAATTTGGCCATTGGCTTTACGGACTACCACGATCGGTGCGGCCCAATCCGAAGAATCGACGCGACAGAGTGTACCGTTGTTGACTAAGCGGTCTAGCTCTTGATCCACGAGTTCTCGGACCGGCATCACCAGAGGACGAGCAGGCAAGCAAACGGGAGACGCATCCGGCTTCAAAAGGAGTTCAACCTCTGTCTTCGTGCAGAGACCGAGAGACGTCTCGAAGAGTTTCGGGAATTCGCTTTTGAGGTCCTCCGTGTTGAGATTGACCTGAGCAAGTTCCACGGACGGAGACGTAGAGAGGAGATCCAGCGCATAAGGGACATTTCCACCCAGTAGATCCCCGGTTTCGGTCGCGAAAACGACGATGCGATCTTCTACCCGTGTGCTTGTCCCCTTTCCGGAACCAGGTATTGTAGCCAACGTGGCGATGAAGAAGCCTTTCACCTCGATGGAGCGACCATCCGCTGCAAAGCATCTTGATGTCACCGGCCGTAGTTTGGGAGAGCCTAGCTTTCTCCAAGTGGGTTACAACGACGTCCGCGCCACTGTCTATGCGGAATCGAACGGGTTCCCCTTTACGAGCAGAGTTGCGAACGCACGGAAAGCTTCGTTTGCCGAGCACAGAGAGGAGAATACAATCGAATTCATCTGGTCAGGATTTGCTCTCGACAGACAAGCTTTCTGGATGTGACGCATCCGACGGCAATTCCCGCACCTGGCTTTCAAGAAAGGACACTTCGATCGAACGTGCTTTCCGTTGCAACCCTTACATTTGATAACAGGGAGCTGTTGATCGTGATTCAGATGAGAGAAACGACCCTTGGCGTGTGACGACTGCTGCATGCGGTTGATCGTCGTCGAAGAATCCCGAGGAGCACCATCCAGCCCGATGGCGGCGTCTTCGACACGTGTGACGTGCCGCTTCACGACTTCTTGGAGTTCAGCAATGGTTATTTGCGGTTTTTCGTCCACTGCTCTGAGCAAAACGAAGCGGAAATGATTGAACGAGGGACCGGAGGCCATTAGCAGAGCCAGAAAAATCCTGAACTGATCCGAGGTCAGGTTCCCGATCTCAAATTCGTCGCCCTCCAGATTGCACAGGGTGAGAATTTCCTCGGCTTTGGTGCCCGGCGTCGCACGGATGTTCACAATGTGGTGCCTCCGACGCCGACGGAAGAGAGACTTCGTGGGTCCGAACAGTTTGTTGAGGATGACGAGCAACTCGTCGAACGTTTCGTCTTCAGGCTTACTTGGGGACACGTGGCAGCGAAGACGGTTATATTCTTCTGTCTCCAAAGCTTTGAGAAGAACCTTTGCCCTCAGGGTCGGACTCTCCACACATTCCTCGAGGATGCCTTTATTCCGATTGTACCATTCTGGGGAGGTATTGTCCGCGTCAGGCTGATACGAAAATGTACCCACCAACGACGTGGCATTCGACAGAGCGGTCGAAGAGATTGTCTCCGAAGCCGATGACGTGGACAATTTCTCCAGAATCTTCGTGAGGTTTTCGAGGATCTCCGGCAAAGTGACTTGAGGCATGGTGGTGTACGAAGTAACAGAAGTCGACTGCGCCAATTGTTAGGTCCTGGGGTGAGATGAGATACAAAGGGAAAACGAACGCGTGTTGTCTACTCGACTTGTCTATTCGGGGAGGGAGAAGGTCGTGAATTTCAGCAGTACCACGACCGAGACCATCATTATCGTTGGAACGACCACGGAGCTTTCTGTTTCTACTTCGTCGGGTTCGAGTGTGGAGCCGGTGCCGTCTGCGTTCATTCCGGATTCCGCGGATAGAGTTGTGTTGGACTTGTCGGAGTATGCTTGTCGTGTTGTCTCGTCCAAGTATGTCTGTTATTCTCTGGATGACCGTCGCTGTGTTCGCTTGCAGAATTCTGTGAAGCCTGATCATGTCATTGTTGTTCGGGTGTTGGAGACATATCTTGATGAGTGTAAATCGTTCGATAATTTCGCTGAAGTATCTCGTTGATACGTTTCTTGGGACGGAAGGAAGAAGCATTTCTTCTGTCTTGATGTTTGTGTTTTTATTTGGAGTCGTCCTCTGATGAGTCGAGGTAGTCGATTTCTGCTGGACTCCATGCTGTTGGAGTTAGGCGATTTTGTCTTTGTATTATTTCCTCTTCTGTCGGTTCAGGGAGTAATTTGTTTTCGAGGTTCCGGATTTTTCTTTCTGTTATCTCTTTGTATCGCCAGTATTGCTGACGTAATGATCCGTTAGCCTTTTTGAGTATTTCCAGTGCTTCCACGTTGTGTTGACAGTCCTTCCTAGGACATGGCTGGGGTTCGATTTGGCCGCGTTGTTGTCGGGCTTTCTCTCTGTATGGCCTTCTTTCCTCTTCGGTCATCTTTCGCCATGGTTCGTCTGTTACAATTTTGAGGGTTTCTATATCGTGTATATTGTGTTTTTGCTGATATTCTAGTGCGAAAATCCAGTATGGCTGGGGTTTACATTTCTTCTTGGGTTTCACTAATTCTTGGTTCATATCTGGGTTTTTTTGTTTGTTTGTTCTCGTGGTAAGCACACGCTTTTCACGTGAGCTCCCGGTCTACCCAGTTTTCTCAGCACTAACGGCGCTGTTTCTTCGACCGAGGGTGACAGTTTATTCAGTTACCCTCATAGTGTCCTAGAGCCAGCAAAAATCTTCTTTCAACTCTTCCCCTTTCCGGTGTGAAACCCTTCTTCTAACAAGGGGAGTGCACACGGTGATCATGGCCGATCGAGCTGAAATTTTTGTCATAGGATCCTCTGCCCTAGAGTAGTTCAAAACTAAAATATTAGCTGCGTATGGCCACTTTAAGGCCTCCAAAAAAATCGTCAAAAATGGGACCCTTCAGCATTGAGCCTATGGAAATCTGGAAGAATTTTACGTTACAGGTGTTGTTAAGGGTTCGATTTCAAAACTAGTGGAAGGGTTACCCCGATCGCGCTCAAATTTTTAGCAGAGATCATTAACAAAATTGATTTTGTGAATTTTCGCGCCGTTGCCCTCAGACACTTCGTTGTTTCTTTCCCTACACTTCCTACGAATCAAAGGATGTCGGCAAATCGAGACGAAGATCGCTGACGCAATTTTCGCTAGCCCGCCGTCTTACGACAAAGCGGATGTGATCGAAGCGGAGGAGATCGACGATAT
>NW_003805086.1:0-3479 GCF_000255335.2 Galendromus occidentalis | reverse complement strand
CGCGAAAAGACTTGACCATCGTCGGAAACTCAGACATGCTGATCTAGGAGATTACAAAAAGGGGTTGGAAGATTCCTAGCTCTGGACTTCGGTTCAAATGTTTGGATGTTGCTGAACTTCGCGTGTTTTTGTTGATGCCGTTTATCGCCGCATGCACGCTTTTCCAAGGAAGTTGAGAGCGTTCCACTTGTGGAGAACCTCAGCTACCGAAACCAAGATTGAGCTTGCTGAAAATCGCTTGGATACTCGACTCGAGTCTTCTCTGGTATGCCATGTATAGAGACGAGCTGAATACCCATTCATTCAGGGAGATACATCCGTATTCTGCATCCCGACCTGAAGCCTCCCCTCATGGATCCCTCGTACAAACTTCCTGAGAGCCGTCCCTTCCAGTCGCTTATTTTCTCAATTAATCCCACGGCGGCCAAACGGTGGTGCGACCGAACGGTCCCGCGGCCAGAGAGTCGCGGCGAAACGTCCCTGTGTACCGGTATCAAGGCGATTGGTTTCCGGGATCTTACTGCTGCAATAGAACGGGAACTCGGGGAGCATAGAGATGAGGAGTTGATCCCCGCCGCAGATTCAAATCCAGACGCTGTAGGTATGATCCCCGTACGATTGAGCCATCGTGGAATTTTCGTAAGCATGATCGTGCATGTGGAACTTTACGGCTATCCATTCATTGACGAGCCCATAATAATCGGTGTCATCGCTGTGGGGTACACTCCGCTGGACCAATGAGAGAGTACACGAGGGGGTATCCTTAGCTCCGAGAGCGGGTGGCCTGCACTGATTATGGGAACTGATTCCCGAGGAACGACGGGCCGGGGAGACTTGCTCGTCCAAAACCCGGGGATGCCGTCATAGATGTGGACCGATAAGTGGGGTTATCGAGACTTCAGTTTGAGATTCTTGTCACAGTCGCGTTATCGCGACCACACGCTTATCGTCGCTTCAAGATGGCGACTGGGTAATGTTGACGATCGAGACTGATTGGCGATTCGGACGCTTCGCGTGAAGCGTGAACGTCCGTCATCGATCTCCGAGCGCCTATTTTTTGAGCTTCAGTGCAGACCGCCGCGCGGAGTATTTATTTGTTGAATCTGCCGGATATCTATCCATTTAAATTATAAGGATGACATTTGTGAATTATTTGGGTTTGTATTCAGAGGGGAATCATGATCATGACGAGACGAAGTCCCTAAACGGCACAACTTGTTGCTATCTTATTGTTTATCTTGAGAGCGAGGGCGCCACACAAGCGCACCCGACGCGCACGGTACGAATATTCTTTACATTGCCCCCTGAAACGCTCGCGTTTCTCCCATTAATTTACAACGGATCACAATGATTTCTCCGAAATATATACAGATGTACGAGGTGTCGCGATATCACAAGTAATCACTCCGGCGGAGCTGTAACAGTGTCGTTCGAATCAGACGTAGGGAGCCTCGGAAGATCTTCGGATGTAACCTTCAAAGGGTACAAGAGCTGAGCGGCTCTGCGGCGAATTTCACAGTATAGGTTCTAACCAGGCCGTCCCTACCAGCGTGCGCCTCGATGACGCGAACCAACGGCCATCGTACCCGAGCGACGTTGTCTTCTCCGAGGATGCAAACGTCGTCGACACGGATTGGAGGCGATCGCTTGCCACGCGTCGCGTTTGCGGATCGAAGGAGTGACAGGTACTCCCTGAACCATCGCACAGAGACACTCTTGAAATACGTCGTCCTCAAGGCGAGTCCTCGCCGGAGATCGTCGGCTGTGGCCAACTCGTCACTGCGTAGTTTATCAGTCTGCAGCAGACCAGCGTAACCGCGGTGAAAGAAACCACCTCGGAGAAAATGCGCAGAGGTTATAGCAGTCGGCTCGTTCGCGTCATTGGGAACGTACGTTAACGGCCGCTCGTTGATAATGGCTGCGAGCTCACATAAGACGGTACGAAACTCCTCATAACCAATCAGGCTTCGCCCTAGGGTCTTGATCAGTGCTGATTTTAGAATCCCGACAGCCCCCTCATAGAATCCACCATGAGACGGCATCCTCGGCGTGATGAATGACCAGTCGATGCTACGACCATTCAGAACCTTCCGGACGTCGGGATTTCTGACGGTGTTGAACAGGCGTTTCAGTTCAGTAGCTGCCTTCACGAAGGACGCGCCGTTATCGGATATGAATCGAATGCAAGCGGGGTGTGATGCTAAAAATCTTCGTATGGCCAAATGTGTTTGAGGAGTTGATTGCGAGGGAACTAACTCGAGATGTACGGCTCGAATGGTCGTGCAAGTGAAGACAGCAACGTAGGCCTTATGCGTGCCCTGGCGTTGACGAATGTGAAAGGGACCGCAGAAGTCCACCCCGGTGACATGGAACGGGTCGCGGAGCTCCGCCCTTGACGTGGGTAAGGGTGCTTCAATTTGCGTCGCCGGCGCTCCATGACGCTTGCGACACACCACGCATTATCTGAGGATTGCCCTGACGATCTGCCGACCCCTGGTCAGCCAAATGCGCCGACGGAGCTGCGAGAGGACGGTCGACACCCCGAAATGGGCGTTCACTCGGTGAGCGTCAACCACGAGCAGTTCAGCCAGTCTGGAACCGCCGGGTATGACGACCGGATTTTTTTCGTTGTACGAGAAGAAGGGTCCTCAAGTCAGCCGGGTCCTTGCGCGAAGAAGTCCGTCTTCGTCAAGGAAGAGGTTGAAGGCGCCCAATTTAGAGTTTCCCGGGATCCGTTCCTTTGATCGAACGGCCTCGATTTCCGTGTGGAAGTGCTCACATTGAGCCCAGCGAATCAGATGACACTCAGCTGTTTGGCGGAGCAGCTTGACGTCCGGCAAAGGCGAGTGCCGAATTAACGAACAGAACCGCAAGACGTTTGCCAGGACGCGAACGGCACGGCCCGCGGAGCTATGGCGAGCCAGGTCGAGAAGAGGCCGTTGCGAGACGATTGGAGCGACAATCGCTCTCAATTCACTTCTGACTCCAGCGACGTCGTCGTCACTCGCGCTCGGTCGACTTAATGGCTGTTGCTCCAACGGCAGACGCAGCCACTCAGGGCCGATCCACCATTCTGTAGATTTTTCGAGCGCCTCAGCGCTCACCCCGCGAGTGGCGAGGTCGGCGGCGATGTTCCTTTTGCCTTTGACGTGGAACCATTCCTCCGGCCTGGAGTTGGCCCGTATTTCGATGACCAGGTTGCTGACGTACGTTTTCCATGCTCCAGGGTTCGCGAATGTGACCCAATGGAAAGTGATCGCCGAGTCGGTGTAGAATCTGTAGGCTTCGAACGCAATGCTCAGATTCTGAGTTAAAAATTCTTTCAGTCGCACCGCAATCAGAGCAGCGAGCAACTCGAGTCGGGGGATGGTAATCCGATCGCGGGGAGCCAACCTTGATTTCGCCATGACGAGTGAAATGTAGAGGGTTCGTCGGAGAAGCGGCTTTCGATGTTGGCCGCACACGAGTAGGCCAGCGGA
>NW_003805085.1:0-26720 GCF_000255335.2 Galendromus occidentalis | reverse complement strand
GTGTCCGAAAACTTCATGTGCTTCTTGAAGAGTTGGGTTTTTCGCAAGGATAGAAGTGTTAGCTTCTGGGGCATTTTGAAGACTTAAAGGGGTGCCGTTGATTATCATGAGTCCATTGTCGATATATGCGGAAAAGGCGTCTAACGAATTTTTGAGAGTGATGCGTGTCTCATTCGCTTTCACGGTCCAGCCGGATCGCAAGAGACAGGTCATCGAAATCAAATTACGACGGAGATTCGGAACGAAGAGGACTTGATCAAGGTCCAAAATGTATCGCTCTCCGAAGGATTCTATTTCAAGCTTTACGGTGCCAGTCGCGCATGCTCGAAGAATCTGTGAGCCGCCTACTCGTACTTCAAGCGGAGTCTGAAGCATCTCATAGTCTGAGTATGATTCAAGAGACCCGCAGAAATGATTCGAGGCTCCCGAGTCGAGGATCCAATGGCTGGATGCGTCTGACGTCGAGATACTAAATGCATTCGTTTCCTGAGTGGTTAATTGCTGAAGTTCTGTATGATTCGCTCGGTATTGGTTGCCTTTAAAGTTATTCCTATTCTGATTTTGAGGTCGGAAGCTGCTTCCGTTCTGGTTGTTCGGTCTCTGATTATTGTTATTGAAAGGTCGGTTCGGTTGTCTATTGAATGAGTTGGAGAATTGATTGTTATTGAATTGAGGCCTAGATGGTCCTGGATTTTGATTCGAGAAATTATTTTGACGGGAGGGTATATCGTAGAAGATAGAAGAGTTATTGTTATTTTGATTCGGATTTCGATTGTTGTTATAATTCCGTTTTGATGGATTGAAGTTCTGGTTATTTCGATTTGAACAATCCGTTGTTCCCGTAGTAAAGAGTTATTTGGATTATTGAAGTTTCGATTTTGAGGTCTCGGGTAATTAGATTGGGAAGTTAGAAGGCTTTGAATTGTTAGAGCTCTGAGGCTGATTTCTAGCGATAGATTTCAGACGTGTTTCTCTTTTTTCAATAGCCGCATAGAGATTTAGAACTGTTTGCCGCTCTTCGGCCTGAATTCCCCAGGACTGGATGAAACCAGACCAGGTAGAGGGCAATGCTTCCAGGAGACGTGAGGTGATGACGGTGTCGTCAAGAATACCACCGGATTCAGTCACATCCTGGAGGAGCTGTCTGAATTTTGTGAGGTTTTGGACTGGAGACTTATTTGGATTGAAGCGGAAATTGAAGACTGCTCGCATCGTAGCCTGGATTTTCGTTCCAGTGACTTGGTCAAACTCCTTTGTTATCAATTGATACATCATAGGAGCTGTGAACGCGCTGACGTTGCCCTTAAACTTTAGGCGAACGAGGCTAATGTCCAGAGAATTAAGGATTATGGTACGCGCAAGGCTGTTTGCCTTAGCGAATTTCGGGTCATCGGGCATAATAGACTGATTGACTACCTCCCAGCAATCGGGTTCAGCGGAAAGCAAGACATTGATGACTGTTTTCCAATCAGGGTAGTTGTTACCGGAAATATGAAGACGGAAAGCCGCGTAGTTCGGCAATTTCGTCGCCAAAGAATGAAGAACATTTTCGTTGCTGTTGGCCATGACTTGTTGTGTTGTGGAAGAAGTAGTATCGAGTGACTCTGAGGCGTTGACTAATTCGAAACTGTTGTTCGGAGATTGTTGCATTGATGTGTGAAGATGCGTTGTTGTGTGATGTGTTTCGGATTGACAGTCGCTATTTACTCTCTAACTACTGGTAACTCACCTAACGTAGTCGCAGTTGAATATCACAAACCGAAGGAAGTCACAATCAGGTTCGTAAGAGCGGGAAAAAGCGCTGATAACGTGTCAGAATTTGTGATTCCAAGCTTTTTGTGCCCTAGTCAGGAGCTGGCACTGATCGAGAGTAGAGGTTCAGACCGCACGAGAAGTAGTGATGAAATACACAGGGATTGATGGTAGGATACAGGATAGCGGACAGTAGTTTATTCTTAGTCTACAAGTTCTTATATACGTATTTCTGGGGTAAGGGTTTTAGGAGAGTACCTATGCTTGAGGTTGACCGTATCTATCGAGTTCTGAGATGTGGGGTGCTAATGATTCTAGGAAGCGGATTCGGAGTGCGTATACGAAGCGGGAGATGTGGACGAGGGATTAGATGTACTCGGGGTTCTTAGAAGACGAGGATAGATGCTTCTTTGATTAATGAGGGTGAAGTGTCGATTGATGTGGGGTCGAACTGAGACGGGGACTGAGATTCACCATCTTCACTGTCGTTCATTTCAACAGTTTCTACAAATTCCAATGCTTGAGGCAGGATTGTACAATTTGGCTCCAGGATCCTTTCTCAACAACCGGCACGATTTGGTGGAAAATGGGTATCATGCCAGAGTCGAAAACCCGGGGTACAACCCCAGTGACTCACGTATTTTACTACGGTCACGGGTATATGGCCCCGTGGAGTTGGTATGAGTCATGGTCCAAGTACGGAACGAGGAGTAGTAGTTTTCAGTTTCCACCTAAACCTCGACAGCATATTGATCAATGGATCGATGAATTTGAGAGGGAACCGAACTTGTCGGATTTGATTTCTCTCCGAGCACGCTCCATGATAGATCGGATGACGCTCATTTCCAGAGATACTCTCTGATGATTCATCGTCAAAACTTATCGTGATAGTAGGATATGATGATCTTCTGATTCTCGGGCCTGCATTCCGTATGGAAATCACATAAATTGTTCGAACTGACATCCTAGTTGGGTGAGGCACAACCGATATCGTCGGAGGACTGAGCGCGTCACTGTACGAACTTTTCCTGGATCGATGTTCCGGATTACCTCCGTGACTTTCGCCTTGAGGTCTTCTCCTGTCTCGTAAGGGAGGTTGCTCCGAGGTAGGACACTTCATCTTTGACCTTTCCCCAGAGGTAAAAATCCAGAGGCGTCAGGTCGCGGCTCTTCGCGGACCATTTGATGTCCCCGTTTGTCGCCAGTACCTTTCCGGGGAAGATGTTCCTGAGCATATTCATGGTGTGTCTCGCGTTATGCGCAGGTGCGCCGTCTTGCATGAAGATCATCTTTCTGCGCAGCTGGAGCGGGAAGTCGTCCAACAAGTCGACCAGCTCATTTTGCACAAATCTTTGATAATCGGCCCCGCTGAGAGTCCCGTCGTAAAGGAATGGCCCCGCTATTCGGGAACCGAGTAGACCACACCACACGTCAAAGCTAAATCGGACCTGGTTGCTCGTCTCCTTGAAATTCCCGGTCTTCTCCGTGGACGAGTAGTGAGTATTCTTCCGATTTGAACAGCCTCGATTGCTGAAGTTGCACTCGAAGAAGTTGCACCTCCCCCGGTGTATAGTTCACCTTACAGAGAGGAATAGCTGAAGGCTATGTCCGATGACATCGATGAAGCATCACAATATATGGCAACTCACGGAACTTCCTAAGGGAAAACGCACCATAGGCAATAGATGGATCTCCGAAACGAAGGAGGAAAAGAATGGGGTTTTTATCCGCCGGAATGCTCGTTTTGTGATTAAGGGTTACAATCAGGTCACTGGGAGGGACTTCCAGGAACTGTGCGCCCCAGTAGCTCGTTTCGAAACCATCAGAACGCTACTAGCAGTCTCAGCACAGGAGGCACTGACTCTATATCAATTCGACGTTTTGGGACGATTTCGGGGTGGAGCTCTTCTTCACCAGATGTAGAACGTGTCAGAGTCGCTTCGGATGGCCTGAACGTATTGGCGACCTGATGAACAAGGTCTTTGGGTTCAGAGGCGATCACACTGGCATCCCGTCGACGTTTTCTGTGCAGCGCGACTCTCTCCGCCGAAGTTTTTGGTTTCTTGGCCGGTCGGCTACCTATGCTCTTCATACCACGTTTGCGACGTTTCAGAGTTGATACCTTCGGCCGCATGTTAAACCTTGAGGGAATGCACCACGAGAAAGGAATAGCAGAAATATGCTTTATATGACTCCTTCGTTGTCACGCAGGGGGGAGCATATGTATATCTCCTGGGATGTGTCCGAGATCGGCCCGATGTTTAGCCTAGAATTTGCAGATGGGATCGGCAGAAGCCACCACAATACATCAATGAAGTTTCCCGTCGTGGAAATCCTTTCCGAAGGAAAGTCTGGCGATCTTTGAGTCTTTGAGGAAGTTCAATGGCGGGGCGTTTCCATGGCATACACATTGAGATGGTTGATGATGATCAAAAATCTGGTGATCGCCGCATAAATTAATAGCCGTCAACGAGTACTGCGTTGTTGAAAACATGTAGGTTTCCTTCGAAGTGTCGTGGGATTGAACTCGAAGGAAGCGCTCATATTTCCGCTTGAACTCACTCTTGAAAGATCGCAACTCTTTCTTGACGATTGCCACGCTGTCTCCCGGGCAGTTCTCTAAGTCGACCAAGCGCTTCACAAGAAAGTAAAACTTTTTCTCGATCAGGTGATCCTCGAGTTGACGAAGGATTTCCGATAATTCGCGCCTGGTAAAAATTATCGACAACATTCTCTGAGATTTGTCAAGGAACGACCGATCGATCACAGCCTTGGAACTCAATAGAATGAAAGTGTCTCCACTAGCGGCTCTCAGGTCTGAGAACATCGCGCGGGGTAGAATCTGTCTGACCAAAACTGGTCAGGCGTTGTGGATGGTTGGAGAGAATTCGAAGGGGACGGGACGCTCCCACAGCGGCACGATTTCACCAGTAGGGCGACTTGAGTTCAGGCACTGACACTCGAATGCAGGATCGAAGAATCACTCGGGCAGAGGTTTCACGAGACTGCAGTTTATTCTATGAGATTGGGGCGTTCTTATTCTAGATTCTCGAAGAGAGAAAGGGAAGCCTAAGTTATACCTAGAGCTTCTCGCTGGTTGAAGAGAGAGCACCCCCGTACAGTCCAACAACCCGCGTCTTCCATTTATGCCGGTGCCTGTGCCGATTCCGCAGTTGCGTAGACACCCAGCCGCTTCGGCACCCATCGCCGTACACTTATGGCGCCTCGATGTCTAATCTTGGTCTTGATGCCGACTCAGATACAATCACGTTGTTCTTGCGGTTGATCAGAGTATCCTCCGTTCGAGGATCTCCCAACCGGCTCAGAGATCTTAGGTCTCTCAGCAACTACGGCTTTTCTTGGATCTTACGAGAGTCCTCCGAGAGAAATCTTGCCGATCAACATGATCGCTCGGAGTTATCGCTATCTAACATATTCCATGCTCAACAGAATCGATGTCGCATGTCGCTCGTGTCCATTTTCACTCTGATGAGTATTGTCCATTCCACCTTCCGCTCTAGATACTGAAGACCTCAGTCTGTAACGGTCACTGGCCGGTCACCACTTGACTCGTTCACAGTGTTTTCAGTTTGACCCATATTCGGATGCTCTTCTGTGTTCAACCCTTCCGTTTGACTAGCCATATATAAGGACAATAAACTTCTGCCAAACAAGGGGGAGCCCAAGATTGACTCTAGTATACAGTGTGATCATTCTAGCCGAGGTATCAACGAGATACGATTATCTCTTCACCGTTATCAGCACGAATTGCTCAGAAAAGATAAGTGATACCCCACCGTGGTGAGGGTAAACCTTCCTCTCCACTTAGTGTCAATGCTCCCTAGAGCAAAGTAATTGTGCTTAGCAGAGTCATTGAATTAATTGATAAAACTAGAAAACACGACACGGTTACCCAGAATTTCAACACAGTCCAGTCTTGGGCCACATGAAAACGGGATTCGTTTGCTACGATGCGACCATTGGGCAAGCCGACCTCCATATTGACAGTAATGGGGTTTGGAACGAAGGACTCATGGGTCGGTATGGAAGGGCGAGGCTTTGCTGGTTTTTGGGATGAAATATCATTCTTTATACAGATAACTAGCGCTCCCGGTCTCCGCTTCGCGGCGACTCGGTATCGCTAGACTCACTACACATGCGCCAGCTCCGAGTGCGCTGGCTCCGAGCGCGCTGGCTCCGAGTGCGCTGGCTCCGGGTGCGCTTGCTTTGATCGCGCGTGCTCTGGGTGCGCGTCCCGTTTCCCCGCTTTCCCGTTTCCCTGCTTTCCCGTTTCCCCGCTCCCCCGTTTCCCCCTTTCCCGTTTCCCCGCTTTCCCGTTTCCCCACTTTCCCCGTTTCCCCACTTTCCCCGTTTCCCCCACTTTCCCGTTTCCCCACTTTCCCGTTTCCCCACTTTCCCGTTTCCCCACTTTCCCGTTTCCCCACTTTCCCGTTTCCCCACTTTCTCGTTTCCCCGAGCAACGGGCACCGGCCGCTCCTTTAACATGGGAGGTATGGGAAGATCGAAGCATTACGGGGCGGTCGCCCCCACCCTGGATCCGCCGTTGGCGCCCGCGTCAAAGAAGCGTAACAAATACTTGGAGGCAGACGATCGGATCCTGACCGTTGTCCGCGACGCTTCGAACCGGAGCTTTGAAGAATATCTCAGGGGCGGAGCCCGAATGTAGTCCTGAAGGAGTTTGTGAACTCCGCGATCCGTCCATCGGCGAGTCAGCATGACAATCCGCCCGAATGGCATTTCGCCCGAATGGCATGTCGCCCAAATGGCATTTCGCCCGATTGGCATTACGCCCAAATGGCAATCCGGCCATATGACATTTCGCCCAAATGGCAATCCGGCCATTTGACTTTCCGCCCAAATGACCGTGTCCGGCATTTCGTGCACTGCGGATCCTCAACGTTTCTTCGGATACGCCTCTTACCGACTGAGGCTCAGAGACGACTTATACCCTTATTCGTCCTCAAGGATGAGCGGGGTGAGACCATCACTGACGACCAGCGGAAGGCTGACCTGATGCGACGATCCTTTCAAACATCTTACGACAACATGAAACCATGTCGCCCGCTCTCTGCGATCGCCTGCCCGGCCGACTTGCCCATACTAAATGATGTTGACGTATCACCCCCCTATAGGGCAACTATTTAGAGCAGGCGTCGGCAACCTTTTTTTATCGCGACCCCATTTTTTGACGTAGGACTGCGTCCTCGTTCGCACAGATACAGGGGCACTGCAAAAAGTAAACAAATGCAACGGAAGTAGTGTAACGAATATCGGAACTACTAAGACCCGCCCACCAATCAGGAAGTCCTATCCAGAAGAGTATCACAGACCGCCACCGCCATTGGTCAATCCGTTCAGCAAAACGCAGCAGACGCTCCAACAAGCACTTATAACTATGTACTTCGGAATATGTACTGCCATTTGGGACCCTATACCCGCGCTCTTTTCAACAGGGTGATTGAGAGAGCCAGTACAGGTACGAGCTAATCTACTACCCCAAATTTTCGCTGCATACATGAATAAATAAAAGCCCCTGGCGCAGTCCTACGAGTCTCCTTCAGTCAGACTTCTGCCTTTCCTTCAAATCCCTGAATCGAAACGTGTACTTATGCATTTCTATGTATTTTTATGCACTTTCATGCACGCTCCTCCATTCTCTGCGTTCTTCTGCATACTTCTGCAAACGTCGTGCGTCTTGTAAATTTTTCCGCTCTGTGCATATCCCTTCTGCAGACATTTCGACCTTGAATCATTATATCACGCGATACACGAGAAAACGATTGAATCTATTCGTCGAAGTAGGTATTCTCAAACAATCTGGCTTAGGCTCTTGAAGCGATGGTTGTTGCTGAACATACTCAATGAGCTCTTCGAAACGCGGTTCGATCCGCGATACCTTGATCCGAATCCGAAGCTGAGCTTCGAGATTCTCATTGGTCAGCCGGCTTCGCTCCTTCGTTTTGACGAAAACTATATGCGAAAATGCTGACTCGCACAAGTATGCGCATTCAAGACATTAACTTGGGCGAAAATGTCCGATAGGTAAGCGATGTATGCGCCGCATCCGTTCAGATGGAAGAGTTGCCCAAGATCAAGTTTCCGCTCGAGAAGGAACAAAGGCACTTCTTCACAGAGCGAATACAGTCTCTCAAGCATGTTCCCTCGGGAAAGCCAGCGAATCTCTGTGTGGAACAGGAGCTGATGATGATCGGCGTCGAGTCCCTCGCACATAAGCTTGAAGAGTCGGGAATCCGTTGCGCGACCTTCTTATGTTTACCACCTTAACACAGCTGTCCATGACGTTCTTCAGCTCAATGGGCATCGATTTGCATGCCAGGGCTTGGCGATGGATGAAACAATGTGTCCTTTCCGCGTTCGGGGCAATAGCTGGGAACTCACGTACGAATCCTGGCACAATCGGTACAAATTCCGACATATCTATTCAAGTCAAGATCCATGTCTGACGTTGCGGACATGAAGGCCGAGGAGCTTTCGTCCGAAGTCGTCCGACCTTCGAGGGCTGCACAGAACAAAAAGTCATCCATTATGTCATCCTGATCGACGAATCGTATGAAGCACATTAGTCGAGTGCTGTTGCCGCAGTCGGTCGATTCGTCAAGTTGCACCGCGAAAAAAGGCGAGCTCCGAACTCTGCACAGTAGTTAGTCTCCCATATCACTGCTGATTTCGAGGATGCGGCGTGAGATTGTCCTCGCGGACCACGGGATATCTTGCACGATTCGGGCTCCCGAATCACCGAACAACGTACTGACCGTGTCCTGAATGCGTGGAAAAATCAGTTGTTCAATGATGTTGAAAGGCCTCCCACATTTGGCCACACGATGAGCTATCTTGTAGGAGACGAGCGAAACTTCCTTCCCCGGTTGGCTGAGGAGCGAAGTCTCATTATCTTTGAGGTCCTTCTATTCACTTTTCGGGGATTCTCAAGACACAGAAGAAGCAATGGCACCAGAGCATCAGACTATGCCCAAAGCCCAGTAATCTCTATTCAAGCGGAGCACGTTTATATACGAGTACTGAAGAAGGGGATGAATTCCACTCTGGAAGCTACCAGACCATTTACCTATGTTACCGATGTCAGGTATCAGCCTCGGATGTCACAGATAGATCGAGATGGTCCGATCTTCGAGTTTCGTTGTTTCGGTGACCGACCGACGGTCGGCGTGAGCCACTTGACTCAGAGCGCACAAGAGCCGCTCCGCGTGCCTAGGCGGCAGGACGACACAGAAGAGCCGTCGAGGCGGCAACAGGTCGCTCTCGGTGACCGGATCACACTAGCCATACAGGGCCCGAGTCGCCAAGCGATACGGGCTCTGCTCGACGATCACGAGGTTGTCCTAGACCATTCGGGACACCCGGTCGATCACGGCGAAAGTATGGGACCCTAACCGCGGGGTGTCTTCAATCAGCTAGAAGCAAGCAAATTGCATATTCAGTAAAACAATGACGCCGAAAAAGTCCTCAAGAAGAAGGAAATCAAACTACCTAATACTCAATAGAACCGAAACAAACATCACCTGGCGGGTGAAGTTCCCCCTAGGGGATCGCTCACAAGGGACGTGCGATGGCATCTTCACAAAGTCTTTCGGAAGAATCCGAGGGAGCCAGAGCCCGCGGCACATCGCCGCCGTGAACTCGTGTTGAAATCTGTCTTTCCCGTGCTCGTAGTCACTACGCTTTGCTAGACTCCTATGCAGTCTTGTTTCCCTTTCTCTTAATTCAGTGTACGTATATATTACGCGCTCCGGTTCAATAAAGTTTACTGGGCATAGTCTGATGCTCTGGAGCTGTCACTACTATCTTTCGTGTGTTGTGTATACCCGGAAACTGAATAACTCGGTGGGTGGAGCATACTTCAAACTTTCCAGCGCGCCAAGGGCCGTGGCTCACAGAATTTCCGACGAGGTCCGTTGCGCAAACTACCCATGACAAGCGTACAGAGTCATTTACGGAGCTCATTTTGGTTTACCACAACCTCGTATCCGTCGTCAGTCAGTGTCCGACAGAGATCAGATTTTTGCGCATTTTTCAATTCGAGGTTCACATTTGTTCCATTGACTCTGATAGTCAGGTTGGCGACACCCTGTCCGGTAACCAGCAGACAGTGATTACTTCCAACGCGGACTTCCCGGGACCTATTGAGATTGGAATGGCGCATCGACCTTTTGACCATTAGGGCTTCCGCCACACTGGCTCGTGGTCTGTTGCTCGCATTTCCCCGTTGGCCTCTCCTGGGGCGGCGACAATTTCTCTGATAATGCCTCATCAGGCCACAGCTGTAGCATTTGATGGTCGTCCGAGATCTAGTCTCTTGTCTCTGACTTACTGGCTGCGCAGAGTTGGTTCGGATCGATTGTTGCCTTTGAGGGCGTCTGGAAAATCTCCCACGTCTTGGTCTCACATTGCCGATTCTGGTTTGTGACAGAAGTGCTGTAGCTTGATCGACTTCGCGATTGATTGACCTTCATGAGGATTCTGCTCTCAGAATCTCCATGAGGTTTCCAATAGTTTTGTCCTGTGGCGCTCTTGCTGCCCAGGCATATATCAGGGAGTCCCATTCCTGAGGAAGGGCGGCAAGCAGCCGAGAACAGGCTAGATCATTGTTTATGATGAATCCTGTCTGAGTCAGATGATCTGGCAAATTCCTGAAGACGGTGAGATTCTCATCTACCGTCTTGTTCTAAGCAAACCTGAATGCCATGTAATGAGAGATAGCCACATCCTCTACAATCCGAGAGTGTCTAGAAAATCTAGCTTTTGTTCGAGTCCAGATTCCGTGCGCTGTTACTGTTTCGGTCTGGTTGTAGAAAAAGGAGACTATTAGATTTGGATGTGTTGAGGGAATTCGACCACCTGGGCTAAAGGTCGCTCTAATTTCGCTGACTTATCGTGGTCTTTGAATACTCGACGTTTTGTTATGTAATCCTCCACTTCTGCGTCCATTCGTGGCCACCAGTACCATTACCTAATTGCGCTTCTAGCTCGTACGATCCCTTGATGACTGCTTCCGTGAGCCGCCCCGATCACCGCGGACCTCAGTGACGATGGAAGAACGACCTTGTCTTCCCTCATCAAGATTCCATCCACGGCGGTCAGTTGCTCATGGATAGCCGTGGGTCTCCTGCTCCTCGACTAGTTCCCCTTCGTCCTCCATGGTGTCGACTGTTCTGATGTTCCTCCGATTACATGGGCCAGCCGGATGTCCCTCGGTGTCACAATTCCAACATCTCAAGCGGTTCCGCGGTCTCGGGCTGGGTTTCCGCTGACCTTTTTCCTCTCCTCCGGGCCTCCGGGTTCGTTCAACGGGCTCCACTTTCCAGCAGCCCTCGAGTGCAGCCGAAACTTGGGCAGCCGTTCGTATTGCGTCGGTAAGCCGCTTCGACTCTGCTGCCGCTGTTTCTAGCCTCGTAGCCATCTCGATCGCACTCACCAAATTCAGTCCGTCGCCTTCCTGCAAGAGTCGTTCCCGGATCTCCGCGTCGGCGGTTCTTGCTATCAACTGGTCCAACACTGCTTGATCCTACTTCGAGATTTCGGCTCTCGCGGCCAACCGCCGCAGGCCGCTCTCGAACGTCGCCACAGATTCTCCCGGAGCTTGTGCTCTTGCGAAGAAGTCGATCCGCTTGGTCACTTTCGACTTTTTCTCAACAAATCGATCGTTTAAGCGTTGGACGGCGTCATCGAATTCCTTGATTTGACTGCTTTCGCTTACCGGTCTGCTGAGTGGCGCCCGTCTTGTAGCGGCAAACTGTCGCTGGCCTTCCAGCCCCAGGCAGTTGATCAACGTGGCGCGCTTCCTGGCGTCGGGAAAATCTTCGCCTCCTCTGGCGATCAAATGTGTCGAGAAGATCTCGTACCACTCATCGAATGACATCGGGGGTTCCCCGGCTTCTTCCAGGGAAGGTGGTGGCAGCACCGTTTCTGTTGGGTCTGGGGATCGACCAAGAATGCTGACTCGGTATAGCGAAGAGACACCACGACTGTACTAAGTGACGGCTCGGGGAGGAAGGTCCCCGTGGCAGAAATGGCCGCCTTTTTATTGGGTCAGACTTCTGCCGCGGCGCAGAAATCACGAAGTCGGGACTCAACAGTTCCCGTTTTCTTCGCTTCTTTTCGACTGCGCCAATGTAGTGAGAACGTGGTTGGCTCGGCGGAGACTCAGCACTAACTGATTTCGCAAGGTTTATTCACCAGAGATGCACACATGTCGCCCTAGACGGCGGGATCTTCCAAATATATCTGAGCTATCTATAACTCATCGACACAGCAATGATCCCCGGAAATTCCTAAGGATCAATCGCGGGTCACGGGAAAAGATCTTGCGGGCCACTTGTGTCTCGCGGGACACGTTTTTGACACCCCTGCCCTCCCGGCGAACCAACAACGGCTGCGGAATCGCCTCTCTGGACTTGGATCGCCAGGCACTGGAAGAGACATTCGGTTGCCTTAGAATCGCCTTCGCCAATTTGTTGGGGATTTGATCGGGACATGTCGTTCAAATAGTTGAGGGTTCCAGGGCAGATGATACGGGTGGCCCACAGCTGACATTCGATGTTCTTCGTCCTGGCCTCCTTGAGATCGTGGCCCAGGGTGTTCAGCGCTATGATGAACGATCCAACATCATGAGTGCTGGCAAAAGTTCGCTTTGGATCCCTCAATGCGCCCGGATATGTGGTTTCAAACTCCATGAACCTTCTCAAGAAGGTACTTGCAGATCGGACAATAAATCCCAAATAATAGCGCACTGTCATATTGAGAGCCCAGATCTGACCCTTTCATGAACACGAGCGCAGCCAGTGCGTTTCGCTGACAGCTCGGATTTGGCGCAGGAATTTGAAATCGATTCCCGGCACTTGGTCCATCGACCCGGCAAGGGCAATGATCGTATTCATCCCTTTCGAGATTTGGTTCTGTTTTGAGATCTCTCCTCTCGAAGAAAATCCAGCTACGTACAATGCAACGCACGTGCAAAAACGTGAGAAATTGTGCTCTTTCTCGTGCTGCATTGGGTCCCAGATGTCTTTAGTCGCTGAGGGGGAGACTCCGATCGACTTTCTGTATTTCCCTTCTAGGAATTTAGCGAGCGACGTTATAGTCGGCATGGTCTCCTCCCTCAGCGACGATTTAAGTGTGTCCCAGGACATTCTCTTCACCACCACGTTCCATAGGTACCAAATGGCCGCGTCCACACATTTCACATTTTTCGTTTGAGGGAACGTGAAAAGCGCCTCTGCCGGATTGTCAAACGTGACAACATCGTATTGCTCTTCAAGATACATCCCGACTACATGGCGGTGCTTACTACTTCTTGACTCTAACTAAGTGATGACATGAGTCGATATAAGAAAGTCTACTTTGTCCAATCCAAGGCCCGAGTGCCAGATTGATCGATGGTTCAAGAATCAGACCAGTCATGATATCTATCACTTCAAATCAGATGAAGGAGAAGTATTGAGGAATCAGAGAGTTGCCGAAATTATGGATAGGATAGACGCGGAAATTAGTTATTCACCGCCTTATACTCCCACTCTAAATGGTGTCAGCGAACGCTTTTTATCACCATGTCACCATGTCTCGAAGTTTGACTGGGAGAAGCGCCCGACCAGGTCTGACCGATTCCGCCACCCTTCGGCCCGATCGCATGATTTCAACACGTCTCCGAGGCAAAATGTCTCGCAGAGTATGGCTACCTCCATCAACTCCCTATTTGTCACAGAAAGTTGCACCATGGCTAGTCTTGGTGGCTTCAGTGTTCGAAACTGACGAAACGAATACATATGATGCCTCCAAGATTGTTCCGAGCATTCAAATGTGCTGTCACAAGTCACAAGCTTCTCATAGCAGAGGATATAGAAGCGAAGCTAAATAGCTAGAAACTTGATGTCTTCCGAAAAGTGAGATCAAATCACTCTCGGAGATTTTAGGAGGGGATGGACATCGGGAAAAAAAAATAATATATCTTCCGGGAATCGGGAGGTTTCGGGCGGAGATATCCTTACAGCTATCTCCCTAGACGTCAGACGTCCAAGAAGGAACAAGTGCGCCACCTGCGCGAGGTTATTTCCACCTCTGAACCACTGTGCACCGGATTCTAACCATGTATTTACAAAGTAGTCTTTAAACTCTTCGAGAGCCGGGTACGCAGCATGATTGGGGGCCAGCGCAACTTCATTCAGTTCTATCCACGCATCGTCGATCGCCCACAATGGAGCCTGTGCCAAAGCTCCGCAACCGCGGAGGAATTGTCTTATTTCGACGTCATCATGAAATCGGCTCAGCCCGAGTTGCTGCGCCTCGCGCCACAGAGTTTGCCCGAAATGAAAGTTACAGCCTTTCAAGTCAACTGCGGGGAACGTTTCTCTGATAGCAGACAAAGCTGCGACCTCAAAATCGGGTTGAAATGCTTGTGGATGGAATACAAGACCCTTCGATACGGCATAGTCTTTCAACAACGAAAACATGCGGCAGTAGGTCTGTTTCTGCTTGTCGGGCAACAAGAAGCAAGCGAATGGTATCATCGCCCCTCGATAGAAAGCGTGCAACGTATACAACTGAAGAGACAGGGTACTACACGAAATGTACCGTCCATGTAAACAACAGTCGCTTCGCACAAATGAGTCATCATCTCAGCGGTCGAAAAACCGAGGATTCGGTTTTCGGTGCCGTCGTCGACGATAAGGAACTCTCGACCGTCGACAGTCTCTCTCCAATTTCCTTCGAGCCTTATATCCGACCTCGTCTTCGGCAACCTCGGTCTCATTTCGGTTCAGACACGGAAGCCAGAATCGCAGAAGCCAGAATCGCAGAAGCCAGAATCACAGAAGCCAGAATCGCATAAGCCAGAATTCTCATTTGCCAGGATTCTTATAAGCCGGAATTCTCATAAGCCAGAATTCTCATGAGCCAGAATTCTCATAAGCCGGGATGGACCGTCGCCCTGACGGTGCCTTCCAACGCGCAACGAAGCCTACGCTTTTGATTCTGGAACGATGAACGCGCACGCGCGAGGTGTCGCTTAAGTGATGTTCTGGGATCTCAGAGGAGACGGAACGTCGCACCGAGAGTGGCCGCTGCATCTTTCAGCTGATAACACAGGCTGTGTCGTTCCATGAGCTGTAGTGTTGTGTGAATATTATCTGAGTGATGAGTTTGAGCTCGGTGATGTGTTGAAGAATGATCCAAGAGCAGAATAAAGAGTAGTCAGTAAATCAGGGTTTGTCTATCTCCGAATCTTGGTAGTCTTCCCGGACAGTTCGATTTCGAATCTCAATCACGATAGTCGATTCCCAGTCTCGACGTCTCTTCTCGGAGACAAGGTCGCTCGGGAGGAACTCGACAACTTCGAGTCGAGCTCGAGGAAGGTTACTTTTGGCCCTGAGTAGCACAGGATAGCTCGCAATCGTCAGAAACCGGGACAGTCGCCGAAATCTTAGGGACAGTATTGCGATGCACACGTGACAAGTTGCTTCCAGAGTGATGTCGTTCGACACCTTGTCAGTGGGGCTTCGCATTGTTGTCATTGGGTTTTGCTTGATAATCGCATCGATCCGTACACTCCAACCTGTGTTCCGATTTCCATCGTAGATCAAAATCTTCGCTTTCTCGAGAGTCGATATGAGTGTCATGGCTGTCAAGGAAGTGCTCTCGGCGAAGGGGAAACCCCAATTCTTCGTGGAAAACTACCTTTATGAAGTTGAGAAGACGGTTGGTGGCAGGACATCTTACTGCAGATGCATCAAGCAAAGGAGGGACGGCTGTCCAGCAAGAATAACTATATTGAGATGGCCAGAACCGATGGTCCAAAGGCAGACTGGCGAGCATACTCATGCACCCGACACCGGCGAATTCATCAGGAGGCAGGCATCCGCTCAAATGAAGGATGCCGTTCTCGAAAAACAGGATAAAGGTGTTAAACGAGTTCATTCTGAGGTTCTTGCCGAGGAAGTGCGAAATTCGCGTGGTCTCTACGAGATGAACAGATAGGAGCAGCACTGCCAACATTCGACTCTGTGCGAGCCTCTTTGTATCGGGCTCGCGCAAAGCTCACACCGGCTTTACCTCAGAGTCGAACGGACATTGTCGTTGAGGGCTTGTACGGGAAAACTTTGAGCGACGAAGATTTCCTCTTGTTCGACGACGGCCTCGAGGACAAAATCCTGGCGTTCGGCACCGACGAAATGTTTAGTATCTTGTGCGAATCGCCCACTGTTTTCATGGACGGAACGTTCAAAGTAGTTCCCCACCTCTTCTTACAGTTGTACACCATTCATTCTTTCCACAAGGGTCAGATGTTTCCGCTCGTATTCTTCCTTCTCCCAGACAAGACCAAGGAGACTTATCGTAGGATGTTTAGTCTGTTGAAGAATCATGCCGATGCGAAGGGCATGGTGTTTGCCCCTCGCACATTCCAGCTAGACTATGAAGTGGCAACCCTGAGAGCCATACAACTCGAATTCCCGCTGTCGGAGATCAAAGGCTGTAATTTTCATTTTAGTCAGAGTCTCTGGAGAAAAGTTCAGCATCTTGGTCTCGTCTCTCACTACAACGATCCGTCGGTCAAGAAACTCATCCGGTCCTGTTTTGCCCTCAGCTTGGTACCGTTGGACAGAATTGACGACGCTTGGCTAGGAATCGACGCAGAGTCTCCGGCCGCGGATCATCCAGCGTATGAACGAGTAGGAGTTTTCAAGGAGTATGTAATCAATACTTGGTTGGAAAATGGGTCGGTGTTTCCACGTAGTTTGTGGAATCACTACCGCAACTTCGGTGCTCGGACAACCAATCACGTCGAAGCGTGGCATAGCGCGTTGAGTCGAACGATCAGGAAAGAACATGTAAACCTGTTCCAACTGATCAACTTCCTGAAAAAACAGGAAGATAAAGGGAGAGCGGACAGACTGTTGCTCCAGGCAGGACAAGCCCCACCGAGGCTCTCCTCGAAGTACAAGAGTCTCAACGACCGCCTTATTCGACTGACGGACGAATTCGAATCCGGCGCGAAGAGTTTGATGGAATATGTTCACTGCGTCGGATTCAACTTGAAGACTTGAGAATTGTGATCGTGAGCTTTAATTTAAGATCTCTGTCGTATCATAATCAGAGGATGAAATGTAATAATGCAGATTTCAGAGAAATATTTGTGCGAGAAATGAAGTCATACCTAGTCCAATATCGTTAACTCCAAGTCCATTCCTTCGAATGCGGGGCAGCACCGGCTTATGAGAATTCTGGCTTATGAGAATTCCGGCTTTTGAGAATTCTGGCTTATGAGAATTCCGGCTTTTGAGAATTCCGGCTTATGAGAATTCTGGCTTTTGCGATTCTGGCTCCGGCGATTCTGGCTTCTTCGATTCTGGCTTTTGCGATTCTGGCTTCCGAGATAGTACCCTCATTTCGACTCGCCCTCGGTGAAGAATACTCCGGGCGGAATCAAAGTTTGGTACTGAGACGCCGATTTCTTCATGGGCGAAGTCGCTCTGCAAGGCAGACACGACGCGAGGCAAAACTTCCGAGGATACTTCCTTCACTCCTCTCCCTGCTCTCGATTTCAAGGAAACCTTCATCAACTCCAAAGCCTTGAGTTTAATGAATTTCGCGTCTTCGGGTAAGTGACAGTGCTCTCCGCGAACTCGGATGATCGTGAGCTCAGGATCCCTCAAAGGAGCAGAAACCGTGAGATCGACAGCGAGCGCTTGGTGGTAGTCAGCGAGTCCAATGGAAACCTCAATATACTCAGCCAAATGTACTCACTTTCGTGAGTGTAGCTCTCGCTGCACAACTCTGCCAGCGGTTCAGAACGCAGCGACAATACATCGTGAACTGTTTCTGTTTCTCGATCTCGTACAAGACACCATCGATCCGAAAAGGCGACTTTCCGTTGGAGGACTGAACCTCTTCGACCCTCATTGTGAACATGGCAAGCTCTCGAATTCTCAAGCATCGATCATGGAAACTCGGACGAAGGTTCTCGATAATCAGCGCCGACTTCTGACCACATACGATGCGTAGATACCAGGAGGCGAGCTCGGTATTCTATTTTTTGCCCATAGAGAATCAATGGCTCAATTTCGATCGGTCGATTCCAAAGACCCACCCACCCGCTCCTGAGGCAAAACCTCGGAGAAACTTCACTGGCTTTACTGGATATTCGTCTCTGTCATGTCTCGGTCTAATTCACTGAGGTATCATGGAATTATACGTGATCTCAACCGCATCCGGACTCTGGATGGGATCAGTCTCATTGATGAGTTCGGCGGTAGAAAGCACCATCAAGATCGTAGAGACTCAAAATCGATACTCCCCAGTCAAAGGAGAACCACCACTGTACATGGTTCTTTGATGAGGAAGGAGGAGAGGAAACGGATTTCCAGAGAAGAGCTTCGAAGGCTAAGTCGAGCGCATAGAAGGTTTACTTCCTCTTGGCTCAGAAAGCTCCGGAATCGGGAGGGGGCTAAACCCACGCATTTAGGAGTCGGGCATCTGGGAATCGCGCATCTGGGAATCGGGCATCTGGGAGTCGGGCATCTGGGATTCGGGCATCTGATACCTAACCATCTGATACCTTTTTCATTTTGTTCTTGGTTTTTTTCATTCATTGCTTCGATGAAGCATCACAATGTATGGGAAGTCACGGAACTTCCTAAAGGAAAACGCACCATAGGCAATAGATGGATCTTCAAAACGAAGGAGAATAAGAATGGGGTAATTATCCGCCACTCATTTTGTGATTAAAGGCTACAATCAGGTCGCTGGAAGGGACTTCCAGGGACTGTATGCCCCAGTAGCTCGTTTCGAAACCATCAGAACGCTCCTGGCGGTCTCAGCACAGGAGGCACTGACTCTATGTCAATTCGACGTGGCTGCGGCCTTCTTGCACTCAGATCTAAGAGAAGAAATTTACACCCCTCAGCCAGAAGGTTTTGATGACGGATCTGGGAGAGCTTGCGAGCTGCTGAAAGCTTGTTACGGGTTGAAGCAAGCTCCGAAAGAATTTAACAGCAAAATCAAGAAATGCTTCCGGGAGCTGGGATTGAACCAGAGCACCTCGGACCCGTGCATGTTCTTGTACGAGGGACCGAAACGACTTGTGGTAGTTCTATATGTCGATGATGGAATCACGGGAGCCTAATGCAAAGAAGATGCTGAAGAATTCCTCATTGCACTCGGTAAGGCACTTGAAATCACGTTCAAACCACTGGAATTCTTTTTGGGGTTGCACATAGACATCTCCCCAACCTTAGAACTATCCACATCTATCAGTTGCCGACTTGTTGGAAAGATTTGGTACGACGATTTGCAAGCCGGCCAAGACGCCGCTTGACAGCAGTGCAAAATCCGCCTACGATGGCGAGATCGATGTGTCTCTGCCGTACCGCTCTCTCGTCGGCGGCTGATGCACCTCGCAATTGCGACAAGAGCGGATATAGCCTATGCAGTAGGCTTCTTGTCAAGGTACCTGGATTGCCTCACGAAACAGTTGTGGAAACAGGGGTTGCACATCTTGAGATACTTAAGTAGAACCAAGACTCACGGCCCCTTTTACTCTAGTGGCGGTTCACGCGAACTCAAGGTCTACAGCGATGCAGATTTCGCTATGTGTGAGACCACCAGACGGAGCACTTACGGCTTCCTGGTCAAGTTCGGAGAAGGAGCTATTGGCTGGTGTAGCCAGCGCCAGAGCTGTGTTTCCGCCGGCTCCATGGTCGCGGAGCGCTGCCTCAGAGGCTTGTAAAGCGGCGATCTGGACGGCCAAACTTCTGAACGAGCTCCACTACCCCGTAAAACCGACCCTACTCATCGACAACGAGGCCACGACTCGACTGACCGAATATTCGCAACAATTTAAGAACGCGAAACACGTAGAGGTGAGGTTTTACTACGTTCTACTAAGACAAGACTCCTGGTAGCCCTCCTCGTGATTAGCCTTGTAGACTCCGGTCTCGGCTATTCCAACTACTCGGTGGACTGCGAGCCCGATTGTAGGAAAGAGAACCGGTCATGCACCGTCACAGAAACGAATCCCGACAATTTTGCTTGCGATTGTCCGGACCTCGAGGCCAGCTGCCTACGCCTGGCAGCGCGTGACACGGTCTGTCTCAGACCTGGGAAACCTCCCAAGGGCGGCGAGAACATCTGGGATGCCTACGAAAAACACGTACATCCGCCGAAACCAACTCCGCCTCCCGCGTCACCAACTCCAGCATATCCCTGCAGATGGATAAAGCCGCTGATCGGCTCCTGCATCGGATCCTCCCTCATCATCCTGGCTTACGGCTCATACGCTCTCAAGCGCTTCGTTTTTGAGCGCGTCACACGCAATTATGGGACCGTGCCAGAATCTCCCACATCTGAACGCCATAACCAGCCATACAGAGAAACTGTTGACGAACTCCAATTGGAACTGATATACCTATTCACCATTCCCACAATAAGCGCACGTTTACTTTGTTCCCTCACTGACGCGAGAAAGAAAATTTATCCGACCACCTTGTAGATCGTGTAATCTCGGCAGTCTTTGGCTATCCCCATCAGATCGGCGACACTGGCATAGGAGGTTGCTCGAGAGAAGCTTGTCACCGTCATTCGATCCCCGATCGCATGGTGAAAGTCGACGACTACACAGTTCTGGTCTCGACTCACGTCAGCTTACATAATCGCACCTCTTCTAGCCAGATGCATGAATGCCATCTGAAGTCTATCTCAAAGGAATTTGAAACTGTAGTGCTGGGTATCGGGTAAACAGTATCGGTCGATGTCGTAACAATAACACTTGCTGGAGTGATTGAATTGGTGGTTGAAGAAGGTTTGAGGGTGCTCGTACTACTCAACACTGGTTTACCGGTAATGGTTGTAGAAGATGATCGAACAGTTGAAGACCGAGAAGAAGGAGTGGCCTTAGTAGCCCGAGTGGTCCGATCAGAAGATGATGGCCTTATCGTAACTTGAAGAAGCTCTAGAAGGATGAGCTGTAGCAGTGCGAATATGCAAAGCTCTGCCAGAGATCGGCATCTCGGTAGAAACGATTCGCTGCCACTCTCGTCGATAGCTGAAATCCATCCTCGGGGGAGACGTTGTGGTAGATCTTCGGTACTCCTGCACCACCACATGTCGAGATGGATATCCGGACTCAGCCGAACTGGGCTGATACGGATGACGTTTGTAGAAAGGAGAAACCGTCAGTCCGGAGGATCGAAACACCGGTTTGGATGTCGTAGTAGTAGTGGATGTCGCGGAAGTAGAGACAGGCGCGAGAGTCGCTGGAACGACGAAGCTGTTTGGAGTGGTGGATTGAACGATGGGAACCTCGGAGGACTCCACCACACGGTCCTTAACCGTTGAATTTGGAAGCTGAATGAGTCCTGAATTTGCTTCCGAATGTGAGCGCTTCGCTAGGCTCGTTATGTGAAGCTCACTCGGCTCGAAATAGCCAAAGTGAATCGCTGAGAAAGAATGGAAAATTTTCTGTAACCCTATCTGTGAGCCACACTGATGCTCAGTAACTTTTCGTGAATCCCAGAAAATAACTTGCTGAACAGAGCCCCTAGGAAGAGCAGCGTTACCACTACGAATCCAGCCATGTCGGCCGAGCTTGAAAAACGCTTCAGTGGGGGCACCATTGCTGCTCGCGATTTGGATATGCACTAACTGAATCTAAATCGATCTACTCGCGCGAAACAAGTGCCGCCGCCGCGATTGCGCTCTCATGAACGAGAGCTGTCTCTGTTGACTCTCCGAAACCCTAGGGAGCCGACAAGAGAATCTGTAAGATTAGGCGATTGCTAGGAAACCGCAGATCAACGACTGGCCATTGAATAACCTGAAAACACCTGGAATGGTGTCAAAGAGGGACTTGGCGTGAGAAGAATACAATCTTTATTAGATTGTGAACACTCCGAACTCCATTCGACGCGTTTAAGCCCACCAGATCTACTCCGCAAACTCTGACTGGATATCAACAGGAATACAAGTCGAACTTCGACCGGAGGAACGGAGTCACCGACCGCCATTTCGTGAAGGTGGAGACTGTCTCCGTGAAACTGGCGAATGGGAGTCGGTGTTCCGCGAGAATTGCTGGACTCATCGGCCGGGCGATGCTGCGTTTGATCGTACAGGGCAAAACTATCATTCGCCACCGGAATCAGGTATGGCGACGAGCTGTTCCGGAGTCTCCTGAGGACTCTTCAGACGTAGAGTCGGAGTTCGGTCCAGCGCAAGCATCCGAGTCGGCTTCGCGACCAGAGATACGCAGCCCGCCGGTCACCACGACCGCTCCCGTCCGACGACTCCAATTGCCACGCTCGTGCAAGAAGGACAAAGAATCAACTCCTCAAAGATAGGTGCGAGGCGGCTGAAAGGGGAGAAATGTTGGGACTGTGGACTCGCTATTCCCAACTTCGTTATTGCTAAGATAGTCTCAATAAATAGACGGGGCGCGCAGACGCCACGTCACTTGATCACTGATCGCTGAGCTGTGTAGTCGCATCTCCGTGTGGCCTTCTTAGCCGCATACGAACCCAACAAGAATCACATTCAACTATAAGTCTTGCGCACAGCAGGGGACCGCTACTCCTGTGCTTCTGGGGAGGACCTTCCTCATGAACATCTTAGAACTTCCCGGCGTTCTGGTACAAAAGATTGCACATGGACAAATTATCATTTTTGATTGACCGGCGATCGTCCCGGAGAACATCAGAGTATTGGCTGAAAGATCGCTCTGCAGCCACAGTTTTCTCAGGGACACTCAAGCAGTTGAGAGCTATTCTCGCCAGAATTGGGTATCGAGAAGTAATGTTGGTCCAGAAACCGACTGGGTGATAGGATAATTCCAACTCATCCATCGACGCCAGATAAGCTTGCAATTGCCGTCGAGCTCGCGTGTCTACCTCAAACCATGGAACGAACTCGATAACGAACGCAGGGCACTACAAAAGTTCCTGGCCAGAAGACCGACGGCCCAACATTCGTCTCGGACAATGGAGCCTCGTTCAGAAGGGCGGATAGAGAGATCAGACTTGTGTACAAACACATTGCCGATGGGGACTTAGCAGGCTGGCTCAGGAATTCTCGCGTTACCTGGACCTTCATAACACCGGTAGCTCCCTGGGTTGGCGGCGTCTGGGAGAGGATGGTCGGAGCGTGGTTTTCTCGAAGCGGTGGAACTTCCAACGAAGTGTCCTGACCGATTTCTGGAAGAGATTCCAAACAAATACGTGGCATTCCTTCGTTCAGCACATAGCAGAAAACCGGTGGATCAAAGATCGCTAGAGACGGGCGAGATCTGCATCCTCAAAGAGGGAAATACGTCCCGCGGTTACTGGCCGCTAGTTCGAGTTCTGAAGATGCACGGAGGGAAGGAGTCAGACTCCAGGAAACGCTCATGCACCATTCTCACCGGTCGTGGTCAAACTCTGGTCAGACCAATCCAGCTGTTGTATCCACTGGATATAGAGAATCCCGACCCGCTTCATTAAGGATTTCTCCATACCCATGTATATCTACCCACCATAGATATAACAATGCTAGGTAATGTCGGTCATAAACTTACAGGTCGGAACTCGGCTGGAGCCATCCTTGTCGTCGTCGCTCCTACTCAGGGACGAGTTTTTTTTTTTTCATGGAGGTTAGGGAGAATTCGTTTACGCACGCACGGGCCGAGTTGATGTCTACGTTCTTGGGGACCGGCAGTGTAGGACTAGCACCTAGCGGTGAATATCCTCCTTCCATCCTTATCCTCTGTAAACCTTCTGGGGGGAGGGCGGAAAGGAGCTGGGACCGGCCTGGTGGCCATTACTTCAGCTCCCCCCCTATGGATGCTGACGTCCCTGTTTCTTCACGCACAAAACAGTGAAAAACGCGATTGTTCAGTTTGCTGAGGGCGATGCCCAGCGACGATGAGGGGAGGTGGCCCTTTTTGTCGAGAGAAGGCCAAAACGCGGCGATGACGACCCTGTTTCTTCACGCACAAAACAGTAAAAACGAGATTATTCATTGAGCGGCTGGCCGCGCGTCACCTAGAGTTGGGGCGGCCGTCTGCGCGAGTCGCCATTCATCGTGTATGCGGTCCGTCCGGGCGATTATTGCCCATGCGTGGCCAGCCACCGACCTCCACTCCTTCGAGCCCCTGAGCATGTATGAAACCAGCTCTGGACACGAAGCGCCTTCCGCAAAGTTGGCCTTTCTCCGAAATTCGCCGCAAAGTTGGCCTTTCTCCGAAATTCGCCGCAAAGTTGGCCTTTCTCCGAAATTCGCCGCAAAGTTGGCCTTTCTCCGGAATTCAGTTGGCCTTTCTCCGAAACTCCACGACTTGCTGGCTCCCGCGATGTTTACTTCGACCTCTTCGTCGGATTCTTCACACTCGCTGATATCGATTTTGACATCACGGTCAACAGCCTACGACAACTCGCTAAATTGTCGTTTCATGAGATCCTTCGAACCACAGCTCTAAGGGCCGCTACGTCGATCACGCATATATCGAGGAATAAAAACTCGTGAACGTAAACGAGTCCTCACGCGACAATGACGAGGAGGCGGACCGGAGAAATCGTCGTCTCCAGCGATCGCTCGAGCGGATTTCGAGGGACCGGGCACGGAAACGTCATCTTCTTCCTCGCGATCATTATCGGCGGTCGTCGGGGTCTCGTCCTCATCCCCATTCGCGTCTTCAGCGTTCTCTCCTATGTCTTCGGTGACGGGCTCGTTTTGCTCGCTCGGCGGGAGGGGGGGCGCGTGGAATCCCGAGGATCCAGCGGCGGTCTCAGCTCGATGATGAGCGGTCAGCTCAGCAAACGGACCCCACGAGTATGTAGCAGCATATTCAGGATGTTCTCCAACCATTCGGAGACATCTCGACTCCTTGAAGAAGGGGGAGCGTTCGGAAAACGACAGCCGTCGCCAGGTCGTCCGCAGCAGACGATAGAGGACCAATCCGCTGAGGTCTCTCAAACACCGTTCTCGCCGCAAACGAGAAGATATATGTCACGAACAGGACCAGGTCCGTTGCGTCATCATCAACCATTAATTACTCCCACCACACTATTCCGACCATATTACACTCTATTCCAATCACATCACAGATCGCAACACACACTCCCAGAGAGAGCCAGGTAATCACCAAGGGTAATCTTACTATACACTTGATCTAAGGGGTTCCTTCCCTTCCTTCCCATGTATATCCCCCCCCATATAATAAAGCTACAGTCACTGTCCGTCCGTCAGTTCGCGTCCTATACAGCGATTGCCTCACGTATGCTGCCACTTTTTTCAGCCAAACGATTCGAAACAACCCCTTCTTCAAAACTATTTAATCCCATACTTGAAATGCATACAGGCTTCGAGAAATCTCCCAGAAACCTGGACATCTTTGTCGTCCACAGCCATATTTTCATGGCGGTCTTCGTCACCTTGAGAAACTTTTTGCTTTGCCTCTAAGCGGATCAGCAACGAAGTGCGTCTCCGATTGGAGCTCAATCAGAGAGCCTGCCGCGACAAATCCATTATGCCTAAACTTAGAGTGACGCGAGTGAGGGAAGAGCGACGTCGGCGGCTAGCAAGAGATCGCATGCGAATAAGTAGAGCACAACGCACAGAAGACCAAGATGCTGCCGCGCGAACCACTGATGCTCGCCAGCAGCGTCTAGCTCGGAGCAACCGAACTAAAACAGAAGCGGCGATAGTGCGCTTCGCCAATCTGCAACAACATAGGCGGGCGCGAGAAAGGTATTCGCTCACACAGCTCGCGGCACAGCGTGCTGTTAACTCTGCGCAACATAGAGAGACGCGATCCAGCTTATCCCCTGCCGAACTTGAAAGCAGACGCATAGGCGATGCAGCACATCATAGACAGATCCACGTTATTAGCGTCGCACAACGTCTACGAAGCACAGAAGGCATAGCTAGAAATTATCAGTGTCCACTGGGTCGGATAAAGTCTCCCTCAATCCGTTCCGAGAATTTCCCACACTTCTACGCGATCTTTTCACCGGTCAGGACGGAGACTCGAAGAACTTCCGCCTACACATACGGAATTACAACAACGCCCTTGCCATGGCATCAATGGCTGCTCATGTGGATATACCTCAAGGTTTTGGTCCATATTGTTTCCGAGTGCACGGTCAAGTTTATCACACAATCGGAGGACTTCGACCGCCGACAGGTCAGCAAGCCCAATGCGCTCAAGTTCTAATCATGGACACGGGAGCGGCTGCTGAAGAACTCGCTGGACGGACTGTGAATCAAAGTTGCCAGAAGAACATATTCGCCTCCTTACACAATGTCTTGAAAGAGTCCAATCCATACGTCCGAGCTTTGCGACTCATGTCACAGGTTGTGGAAGATGAAGCCCGCAATGCTCGATCAGAAGGTCGCGATTCTCGGCCCGTGCGTATGGTATTCAATCAGAGCTCCACTGACGATCAACGAAGATACAATGCCGCTTCTGCCAATGAGGTTGCCATCGTATATGTGGGGGACGAAGATGTCATCCCGGGGGATCGATTCCTTATGATTCACGAGAACAGCGGCAACCTTCGTCTTATCAGTTATTTGGATAAACTGTGCGATCCTCTCACTTACCCACTGCTGTTTCCGACTGGAGAAGATGGGTGGCATCCAGAAATGCAACGGCGGAATTCAACGTCGCCCAGACGAAATAGAATAACGCAAAAGGAATACTATTCATACCTACTGTTCACCCGACATCAAATCTTCAATCCATTGCACTTTGCTGGAAAACTTCTGCAACAATTCATGGTCGATAGCTGGCTCAAAATAGAAATGAACCGTCTAAACTTCGTCCGCCACAACCAGCACAATCTGAGACTCGACACCGTGCGCGGCCTCCAAGATTACATGCTCGGTGATAACGATTGCGATGGGCCTCCGGGTCGCCGAGTCATACTGAGTGCAACTTTCACGGGAGGCCCACGATA
>NW_003805084.1:0-10749 GCF_000255335.2 Galendromus occidentalis | reverse complement strand
GGACGCATCACTCAGGTCGATCAAGGAGAACGCAGTCAGAGTAGTACAGAATCGATGTGTAAGAACACCACAGTGAGTTTATTCTGGTTAGCGTGGCTTATATATCTAGAGGGTGAAGTCAGCTGAACCCTCTCCCAGTCCCATGCAACTCGTGGGGTTGCAAGCGTCCGGATGTGGGGTCGTAACCCCAGACGACATCTGGTACGCTACCGTTAGAATCCTTACAGAGAGAAAAGAGGCCGGAACCGAGGTCGGCCTCGAGACAGATGTTCTAACCAACATTTTGCTTCCAAGGAATGAGGGTAGCTATTCCAACCTCAACATCCCCCCTAATAGTTATCCCGAAAGCCTTTAAGCAAAAGATCGGGTTACAATAAAAGTTAGAATTATTGGATTAATCATATGAGTATTATATGTATGGATCCCCTCTGCTTTGGAAGGGTATTCGAACGGCGCAGTCTGACAGGCCTGTTCGAAATGAGAAAAAACGAGTGTCTTCCAAGAGGGTGATGCAACTCTGGGAGAGTGTGCAGTGTTCCAGAAAAAAAAATGACATTTATCCCGAGGGGTGACAGATTACAGTATGGTCGGGACAGGTGTTTACCGGAAAGGGAACCGAAAACTCTGACGAGTATTGATGGTATTTCTTCCCCTCCGAGTCAGTGTTGAAGGATTTTCGCTCTTGTAGCTTGTTAGCGTTTGGCGGGTTTCAATGAGTTTTTTCCGTTGGAGTACTTGATTTTGGAAAGTTGTTGATTGGTGCTTGATGGGCAACCGTTGTTCTTTGCTCCGGTGAAGAAAACGATTGGGTTTTCCGTTGCTGTTCTGGTCGCGTTTGTCCATTTTGTTGTCGTTTCCATCAGCGTTTATTTCGGAGTGAGTTCGTGTTCTGTCACGTATTTGTGTTTGTTGTTTGTATATTTGATGTTTATATAAGGGTTTCCAGAGACGAGAGAGAGACTCGACATGGGCATGAGACTGAGATCTCGTGAGCTCCCATTTCGTCAAGAAATGTCTGGAGTTCGAGGAGAGATCGGTTTGACGCAGTTGAGGCCTGAAGACGACGAAGAAGATGTCGCGGAGTTCGCGCAGGGGTAAGTTCCAGCGTTTGAGTGTGCGCCGGACTTGGGTGCTGGCAGTGGTCGCGGGGCCTCAGGCCGAGGAAGTATGAAGCTCTGCTGCTTCACGATGTTCGTTGTCGTTGTTGTCGGCATTTCTTTTTTTGTTGGGCTTGTATTGTGTGTATAGGTGCCTTGGTTAATTGTATTTGTCTTGTCTCTGTTGCGACGATATGTATGTGTTTATATTTTGTTTTTAGCCCATGGTTACTACCGGCGACATTCTCGGCGGGTGAACACAACAACGACCACGGTGGTGTCGGTTGTTACGGAGGAGACGGGCTTCCACGTCGGGACGACACCGAGTCCGATTCCCGCTGTGCCTGAAGTCGATCCGGACGAGGGGAGCACCAAGAAGTTTCGGGACGGTGTTCGTTTGGAACTCGTGTCGTTTGTTTGTCGCCGTTTAGCCTTTGGTTTGCAATGCTATTCGTACGAGAGGGAGTCGTGTGTGCTGATTCAGGGGGCTTTGTTGGAACCGGATTTCGTGGAGGCGCGGGAGGTAGAGCGCACACTTTTTGACATAAATGAGGGATTTAATAATTTTGTGTCGATTTGATACGATGAAGAAGAGATGAAAGGGTAAGCGACCCTCGGTCTTCCATGAAATAACGTGTTTTCTTTTAGCCTATTCGTTTTCCGGCCAATCGATGTCTGCGTCATGTGGAGCAGTTGGCGAGTAGGCGGGAGAGATGGATGGGGAGAAGGGCATGAAGAGCTGAAGAGTCTCTTCTAGGTGGTTTGGAGTAGACGAGCGGTTAGGGTTGTCCGTGTCGGACGGTATGAGGTCTTCGATGATTAGATTCAGTTGTGGTCGGTGTTTTCCAATTTTTGCGAAGTAGTTTTGGAATCTTTTGAACTTCAGTTCGAGGATGGTTATTTCTTTCCTTAGTTATTCTATTTCGTTGTTCATAGATCTAATTGTGTCCTTGTCCACATAGATGCGGTTTCGAAGAAGTTTACAATCAGTTCTGGTTCATTGGACAGAAGGTGCTCCGAGGCGCGTAGCTACGCGGCTCCCGCGGCTCCCAGGAGACCCAGTGCCCACGCGGCTCCCGCGGCTCCTACCCACTCTCCCTTCTTTTTCCCCTAAAAGGACCATTCGCAGCTCAATTCCGGCGAGTGAGATTTTATTTTAGCTTCGTTCACTTCTCGATAGAGTTGGGCGGAATAGGTTTGAACCGAATGGCGGGAACACAACCGTGGCAGATGAAGTCGATCCGTTTCGGAACCTTCCCTTGGAATTGACAAACCCTGACGGCCCGGACCTACACCAGAAATTCGTCCGCGGCTCCCCCAGAAAAGTCCCGAGGCTCCTGGGGGAGCCGCGGCTACCAGGTCGGGAACCGCTGATCTAGAGGGTGAAGTCAGCTGAACCCTCTCCCAGTCTCATGCAACTCGTGGGGTCGCAAGCGTCCGGATGTGGGTTCGTAACCCAGACGACATCTGGTACGCGACCGTTAGAATCCTTACCGAGAGAGAAGAGGCCGGAACCGAGGTCGGCCTCGAGACAGATGTTCTAACGAACATTTTGCTTACAAGGAATGAGGGTAGCTATTCCAACCTCAACAGTCCTAAAAGTTTTTGTGAAGGACACGGGTTGAATATCCAACATGGGGTCAGGGGAGACTTTGAAAACGAAAGACAACGATTCGGTGCCGAATAATACGTTCTAAATATAATTTCCGTCGTGTCAGTACGTAACGAACCAGGACAAATATCAGGATTCCGTTCAACATTTGAATGGCTCTTCGAGCTCAACGCTATCGCTCAGTGACAGTCCTAAAAACGGATCTGAGTTCTTCAAAGCGACGGAGGACTGAAATAAAACGAGTTGAAGCCTACTACCCGGGGCGGAATGTCGAATATTCACAAACATGAAGAATCTGAATCTTGGATCTGATATGAGCAGAATGAGGACGGCAAGTACATTTACTCGGTCCCGATGGGGCTTCCAGCGATATTTTCTAGGCCGGACAAACTCTATGATTTCCAAACCTTCGAGCACGCCAAGAAAGTCGTACAGTCTCCGATTCCTGGGGCCGAATCGCATCACCATGTCGGGATCCGTCAGTGAGAACACCTGAAGAACGATACTTTACAGCTGATTGATGTCAATTCGACACGGTTAGATACCGCATGTGCATCGGAGGAAACTCACCCCATTCGACTTTCGGGAAACTATTTCGATGAACGTTTTGGTCAGCTGAGGCAATGAACTCGCCCCACGCCCCTTGTACTCGACCATTTCGATGCTCGTTCCGGTTCACGGACCTCGTTCAACTGAAAGGCAAGGGCACAAGCTTACAATCGAGAATATTGTCAATATGAGGCAGATAGAATTTGTAATCTTAACATGCATCGAGTTCAAATGCGTTCCCTTTGCCTTAGATGTTTCGAAAAAGTAATAGCTTGTCGAAAGATGAATCCCCAGGAACTGTCCACGTTCTATAAATTAAGAACGCTTCCCCTTCCCGATGATTGCACGACCGAACCATGCGTGAACATGAGAGGCACAGCCTCATGTGGCTACTTACCAAATACACAGCACCTGTGTGAGTGAGAGCGAAAAAGCCTGAGAAAACACTGCCGAATTAGCTTGCAGTACCAGCAGGGAAGTGCATTTTCCACACTTGAGTAACCACGAAAACTCAGTGGCCTACAAGTCCAGAGACAAACATCCCCGGATTCCTCAACAGCAATCAAGCATCAGTCGGAGCAAGCACGATGCAGAGATCGAATGACTCCTGAACACGATCGAGTAGCGTTGCTGGGCCCTCCGACCGACATTGATACTAGCTGAGTATTCAATTTCGATGAGATTCGTGTCCCCCAAACCACGGCGTTTCACTAGACTGGATCCATATAGTAAGAGACAGGCGGCTCTCCGCGGGGGACTGTTGACTCAGGGTAGATGACGAGCGACTCTCGAGAACCTTTGAACGATTTCGGAGAGGATTCATCTGACTCCGTGTCTTGCTTCACAACGTGACCCTTGGGGGCGTTTCACCGGGCGTGTTCCATATGGTCGGAAGCATGCGACCCACACACCGATGGAGACTGTTGACTTAAGGTAGAAGAAGAGACTTTGAAAAAAGAGAAACAGTTCACCTTAAATCGGAGATTATTATCAAAGTTAAAGGAATACCGATCATCCCCATTGAGTTGGGTGTTTAACCCGGGTGAAGACGAGTGTCCCCTCAAAGAGGAAATGTATATCCTGTCGGATATTGCTTACTAGTTTTATCCCGTCGGATCAATTAGCCAACTGGGCCGTCAATTCATACATGTGTGAAAAGCCAGGAGAATTTTCCAATTATACATACATACAAGGGCTCATTGACCACACGTCGGGGATTGTAGTCTCTAAAGGTGACGTTTGTCGCCGATCCCCTCTTTCGAATTTTGACTCCTTCAAGTGACAAATAACGAATCGTGACAGTAATTTCGGCAAACTTCCCGTGGAGTTTAGAGTCAACAGAGGCGGCCCACCAATACAGATGGGAATCGCGACCAGACCTGTCAAGTAGCTTGTTGCGTGCTTGTCGGAGAACGTCCTCCGTTAGAACGTCATTTGATACTTGAGAGCAGCTCGTATCTGAGAGCAAACGGGATCCCTCGAAGTCCAGTGAGGGCATTCCCAGCAGCTCCTCGATTCGCATACCCCTTCCGCACACTGAATAATCCAATCCGATAACAATCGGAAGTATTGAGAGTAGAATCTAATAGAACAACATTGGGAATTGAGAATTTTATTCATTCATTAATTTATTCCGGGTTTCCCCACCTAACGTTTCGGAGGACGAGGACGACCCCGAGTCCTGCGTGCTCGAGGACGTCTGAAAAAGGTTCTGGCGAACCTCGAATATATCGAGCCGACGCCGCAGCGCCGAGACGTCGACAGATGTAGCGTCCCGCAAATAGAATTCAGGCAGATGATTCGATGAGATTATAATACCTTTAAGAGATCGTTTCGGAATAACCACATGAGTATAGCGGACAGAGAGATCACGCTTTTTGTCGACGGTATCGAACAAGGCTTTCATTCGCTCACATCCGTACGTGGAGAAATCGACGTCATCGAACCACAAATAGCGATACCTAGTAACAGAAAACAATCCGATATTCCGCAAATCTATCACACGATAGGCGCTCTCTCCCAACAAAGCCGTGACCCAAGCTGTTTTGCCAGATCCCGGTATACCGTATATCCAGAGAGGTCTCCGGTTCTGACATGCTTGGTTCCATGCAGCTAATAACTCACTGGCAATCTGTGTCGTGAATTGTTCGAGTTTAAATACGCCGACTTCTCCATCATCGCCATCGAGAGACTGAACTCGCTCATTAGGACCGACAGATGAGTGTTCTGCGCGCTTCTCTAGCAATCGGGTCTCCGCTTTCAGACGGAAGTGCCGCTCCATGGGGTGCCGCCAGGGCGTGAACCTGGCAGAATACATAGGATAGCTACGAATCTTCACGTAATCAATTGCGTCTTCGAAGCACTCAAAATCGTTATACGCATGCATGAGAACATCCTCTCGGAATGAAAGTTTCGTTCTAGCTTTACCCAGAGTATCGGATTGTTGTTCCAGCCCCAATAAGGATGTTCGACGTTGAGGGGACGCTTGTTCATCTCCGATCCCCGGTAGGCCGCCTCGAATGTCGTTCGTCATAGTCTCCGTAATCGTTGTCGGTTGATGATTGTCGGGCTCGTTGGGTAAGCGTTCTTCTTCCACTTGATCAGCAGCACCGACTCTAGAGAGATCAGTGGAATCTTCCACGCTGTCAGAAAAACAAGCCGCCCGCGATCCCGACGAACATGATGACGATTGCGAATAGGAGGCCGGCCGAGCGAACGGTATCATCGACGTAGCCTCTCACTGCTGCTTGCGTGATAAGTTACGCAATTCGGGCAGTTCCCCACGGAAGCAATAGCCCTTAACACCCTCGGGGAAGTCAGAACGCTCCGCGACTTCGAGTGCTTTACGGATATATACATATACGCCAACGAGCTACGTTCCGACATATTTCAACGTGCATACTTTTGCCGAAAATCTTACCACAAAACGAGATACCCCGCTGCCTTTTCGCACTCTGAACGTACATATGGAAGTGTTGGTAAGGAACACTTGCTGAAGACTCTTCGTACACATACTCGTAGGCGGATATTTCTTTGGTTAGCAAAAACTTGTGCTCGAGCATTGTCTGCTACTCTGACGCTTCGGAGGATGAATATGGCAGGGTGACACAAAAATGTCCGCACAAAATGAGCGACCGCACTACACTGTGTCTCGACGCTGACTGAATATTATAACTGATGCCAGATTGTCGTGAACATGCCCGCAAGGAGACTATGTCATGCCCGCAAGATGCAGGCCATAGTGTGTACTTGAACGCCGCCATCTTGGCAAGCGGGTGCCGCCATCTTGGCATGTGAGTGCCGCCATCTTGGCGACTTCAGCGCCACCTACAAAGCGATCCCAGTGCCATCTACAAAGCGATCACAGCGCCATCATCACCGCCTAACCATCATTCTTGAAAGGACTTCAGTGTAGTGAACATCGTGTGTGCTCCACTGCAAGACAACCTATTGTATTTGGCTTCCATATTCGAGATCAAATCTCGATATTTTTCTCAGAGCTCACATACAGCTCTCATACCTCTCCCTCCGAAACCTTGTGTCATCACTAACAGGTGAGTGTCTGCATACGTCCCTTTTTTTATTCTTTGTCTAGTTTGTTTCGTCGCTTGTGTCTGCCGTGGGTTATGCTTTCCTGATGGCACTTTCCTGTTCATGCAGCATGAATTCTCAAGCGGGTACGAGCGGTTCATGTACTGTGAAGAGACGAGTGCTCATTGTTGGATATAACCCACTGGTGGTCAGTCGGTGGACACTAGATCTGAAAGTAAGCTGTGAGCCTGGAAGATCACGGCGGAATAAAGATACAGGGATTCGTTGTGAATCAGTAGCTCCTCGCTTGTGCGAGTCTTTATTACCAGTATATATACCCTAGGGGAGAGCATCACTTGTGGAAGCAGATCTGGAGGGGGAAGCCCTTCAGATCTGGGTCGTTACACATCTATTGTTCTGAGGACCCAGTTCTTCAGAACTGGGTCACTTGCAATTACAGATCTGAATGTGGAGGTCATTCAGATCTGGGTCACGAAGAATTGCCCGGATGCTATCCGTAATCACACTGAGAATGTTACAGCTACCTTACTGAAAACGGTCTGTATTTCAACATCCTCCCTTAGATGGAACAGTCTAAGGGTGATTACCAGTGATTACTAGTTCTTGTTAGTGGTTACCCTAGGGCACTGCCTTGGTATAGAACAATACCAATTTACTGGTGCATATTTTATTTTTCTTCTTCAAAACAAATGGGTACATTATGACCATTTGGTCCCAGGCACCACGAAATTTTCCACTGAGATCTGTCTCAGGATTTTCGTGTAAAGGTGTTCAATGTGAACATCCTCTGGGAGTTCGGAACGAATCTCGTTCCCGAATTGGAAGGTGGTGGCTGCCTCCACCGTTTCGGTCATTGGACTTCAGGAGGAAGCCTCTTGCTGTGGCAGTTACCAGTTTCTTGTAAACTGGTGTTGTTTTGCTTCCAAATGTGTTTGAACGAACGAGGGTTCAACCACATGTCCCGTCCGTTTGTGGACGTTTCGGGCATACGCTACTGTGAAAGCGTACAGTCCGCAGTTTTCATCCCAAATGTATTCCCTATTTTCGGAATACCTGCGGTAGACCCGAGAGACTCGATCGACGAAAATTGGGTATTTGATGACCGCGATTGATCGTTTGATCTCGTCTTCAATGAACACGTCCCAGTCGGGACCACCGAACAGTTTGCACTGCACTATGCTTTCCAAGTGCACATCACTGGACCTCGAACAGTGTTCGCGTGAGCACACGCACGGAAGTCGAATGCCTTCGACGTTAACGATTTTCGGGGCGGCCTCAAATTCACATTCGTCGTGGTATATTGAGGGGAACTGGCTGAAAAGCTTCCCCTGAGGATTGTTCATGTAGGGGAAATACTTGGTCATTTTCCCACCACGGAGGTTCAATGCAGAATGATCCACCTTTGGTTCTTGAGGTGTGACCAGTGAAAGGTGGAAAGCGCAGAAGAGCCGAGGAAACAAAACAGCCCTTTTCTGTAAAAAGAGGCTACGGCTCATATTCCCATAGCTTTCTCACTCGTCTCCCTTCTCATGGTGTTTACACGGACAAGGGTTACTTGCTCGAATTTATCTGATCCGAGCCATGAATCCAAAGGGCAGTCCCCGATTTTGTTGTTCTATAGCGGTAGAGAACAAAAAGGGGTTTAGAGAGGCGTTGATCAGATTCTCATGGGTCGATAGTCGGTTTATGGTTAAATGGCTCAGAACCCGACTGTCAGAGTTCGTTTTCAACGTCATCGACTCTGTTATCTCAACACTGAGAAAATAACCAATGTCTCATCAAAGCCATGCATCAGATGCGCGTTTAATTGCTCTGGTTGGAATGCTGAACCAGTCCGTGTTTTGTAGGATTACTAATCATGTCATTGAACCATCTCAATCCTCCTTTTACACTTTCGTTTCGGGAGAGAGATCCTCCCTCAAACGAGTCCTCTTTAATCAAAGGACACTTCAGAACACTTTCACTTTGTGCCTGAATTTCATTCAATACATCTCATCTGTACTTGAACGTCCAGTAGTTGTCAGTTGTTCACCAACATGATGCTAACTCCGAATGAACAGCATGCTTTGAATACTACTGGCCCAGCCGACATGGTACAGGATTCAACGCCGACTCCGCCGAGCTCAGTTATCGATGAGCGAGGTGTCGTTCACCTCAACGGCAATGAGGTAGCCCTGGTTGAGTCGTACTCTCGAGTGATCGCCGATCGAGTCACTCGTGTCGAGAACAGTCTTGAACTGTACAGGAACGATGTTCTATCTCGTGCCGAAGATTCCCAGGCCATCTGGGCTCTCTCCGAGACTGTCCGCCGGCTTGGAGTTGAAATGTCCAACCACTGGTCAAACTTCAACAATCTCATCGGAGATCTCAACCGGTTTGCCAGAACCGTTACTCCAAACGAGACGATCCAAGACATCATTGGCTCCCTGGAGAACTTGACCATCAACGTTAACATGCAGCAGAAGCAGCTGAGGACTGCTCGTGCAGCTCAGGCCGGAATGTCCGCTCGTCAAAATCATTTGGTCAGCAAGGCTGCTACAAATGAGCAGGTGTCCCATCTGCACTCTCTGATTACTGCTCTCAGGGATGAACTGAACAACGTCCGCGGAACGGTGATTCAGCTCAACTCTGCACCAAAGATGGCTGCACCTGGAGGATCATCGAGAATTGAGCAGATCCTTGAAGACATCGACAGTGTCAAGGATGTCGTCTACAAGACGGAAGGAATCATCCGACGACTTGAGGACGGTGCCACGAAGAAGGCAAAGGCTGACGCCGAGCGTTTTCATGAGTTTGACATTTCCGTGGCCCAATGCGTCATGGAGCAGAAGGAGATGTCGGACAGCAACGAGATTCGTTTCATGAGTATCGAGACCAAGCTTACCACTGTCCAGGAGGAGATGAGGAGTGTGATGTCCGGTCAATGTGACATCCTCCACAGGCTTTTTAAGCTTGAAGCGAAGCATCCCTCTGATCATGGAGTCAGTGTTATGGATCCCAACATCCAGCCAGACAAGTATCAGCGTTCTCGCCTTCGAATGCAAGTGGAGGAGGCCATGAGGGCCGATGCCGCTCCACCGACAGGATGGCGCAGGCGGGTACTCAACATGATGATCGCGAGGTTTTCCTTCTGCACCTGGTTGCTGATTCTGTTCGGCTTCCTGATTGTGACTGGTGAGCGAGATGTCTTCATTCTCTTGTTATTCATATTCGTCTCGGGTTCCGGGTGAGAATATATTCATGATATTCATTCGTTTTCCAAGGTGGTTTAGGGTACTTCATCTTGACCCGAGAGGTTCACTATCCCACGGAGAATTACCCGTACCCTTCGTCTGATTCCCGTTCAGCTTCGATTACCACCGTGGTGCCGAATTACCTTCCCAACAATGGGTCAGCCGGAAACGCCGAGTCTGAGAATGGTAGGGCATCCATCCAAGGACTGAAGTACTATCCTCACGCAAGGAGGCATATCTCCATGTTGCCCTACTCCTGTACGAGGGAAGGCGGTGGCTGGATGTGTGAGCACCGCTATGAGGACAACTGTCTCTGGGTGGATGGCATGGCAGTTATGACCCATAACGTGGAGTGTTTGATCAGGCCCGCGCAACGAAGATGTCGCAAGGGTGGAATCACGTACGAGTGTGAGCGACGCTGATCGCCCAATCTCCCCTTGTAAGAGAACAATACCGCCTGGAACACGTCTTATGATTCCAGCGGTACGAGTGGCAGATGAAACGATTTTGGATTAGGCGCGCATGTTCATCTTATCAAGCCACCTTTCAATAAAAGCCTTTCTCTTTTCAATCGCTTCGTTGTTCGAATGGTTCTATGTCCATAGTCACCATGTATTCTTACGCCATTGATCAAGCAGTCATGAGGTCCTTTTGCCAAGTGGTTGCCAGTGTCTGCTCAGGAATGTTTACACTTCTTGGAACGTTT
>NW_003805083.1:30175-45168 GCF_000255335.2 Galendromus occidentalis | reverse complement strand
TCTGGACGTTTCTACAATGTTTTTGAGGGAAGGGAAAAACCCGTTCTGGAAAATTCCGAGTCAATGTTAAGTCTATGGGGATTGGCCCATTCTCAAAACGCCCGTAACTTTTGATTGGATGGAGCTATAGGGTCGTGCGGCGCCTCGTTGGAAAGCTGAGGACCTGGGCTGCATTTTGAAAAAAAAAGACAGCCTCCTACGATGATCCTGGACGTTCTTACGGCGAGATAAAGATTCTTGAGTTTGGTAAAAACGTTTTTTTAAAACATCGTAACTCCAAAGACTCATTTCTCCGTGTGCAGCCACAGAATGAGAGGGAGGGCGGTGTAATATTTTTTCTCTGAGAGCTCTCACCAAGAGCTTTCGAAAATGGCCCCACAAGCTAGGGTCGGTATCCTGTGGGATACACTACAGGGGGGATTGTTTTTGGGTGTTTTTCCAGAGTGGAGTTACGATGTTTCGAAAATAAATGATTCAATTGAGCTCCGTCGAATGCTCGAGAGAAGTTGTTTTGATAGAAAGCAGAAGCTGTTACGCGACGCGCGAATAAGTGTCAGTGTTTTCCAAGTTCACTATTACGACGAAAATATAAGTTTCCGGTTTGAAAAATCTGCATCTTCACTGTCACCAAGAAAGTTCGACAAGGTTCGCTACACCCCCTGGGTACGCTACTGCATATCGGCCTCACGATCGGTCTGATGGGAAGAAATTTCAGAATAAGGCAACATCGAACTCGCTTTCACATTTAATTGGGAGGCGATATTGTTTACGTTCGTTGGTATTTCCTCTCCCATGCTTATTTTATTCTTACTGACGATGGAACAAATAATGTTCAGGAATTTGGTTGTCTTATACTTATCACCGGCTGTGGAAATACGTGGGGCTCCTCGGAGCGGACCATGGACTCTGAAGGAGTCACGTCGATAACGGCGCCCATCGCGATTACATCTTCAACTTCAGCACCGATGCCGAAATCTCCAACAACGCTTAAAGCATCGACGTCAACAACCCAACGTTCTTTCACATCGAATGAGGGGTGCCACAGCGAAGGTGAAGCTATCAGCAACAGCAATATCGTCAATAGCCAGAACGCCTCGTCTGGCAAGGACTCGATGATCGGTAGAAATTTTCGTGTCACTCTGCCATATTCATCCTTCGAAGCGTTACGATGGCAGATAATGCTCGAGCATAAATTTGTGCTCACCAAAGAAATATCCGCCTACGAGTATGTGTTCGAAGAGTCTTCAGCATGTGTTCCCTATCAACACTTCCATGTATACGTTCAGAGTGCGAAAAAACAGCGGGGTATATCGTCTTGTGCCAAGATTTTCGGCGAAAGTATCCACGTAGAAATATGTCGGAACGTAGCCAGTTGGCGGATTTATATCCGCAAAGCACTCGAAGTCGCGGAGCGTGTTGACTTCCCTGACGGCGTGAAGGGCTATTGCTTCCGTGGGGGACTGCCCGAACTGCGAAACACACTACGCAAGCAGCAGGTAGAGTCCACGTCGTCGATACCGTTGGCACGGCCTGCCTGCTATTCGCAATCATCATTATGTTCGTCGGTATCGCTGGCGGCGCGTTTGTCTGACAGCGTCGAAGATTCCACCATTCTCTTTAGAGTCGGTGCTGCTGATCAAATGGAAGACGCACGAGTACCTAACGAACCCGACAATCAACAACCGGGAACGATGACGGAGACCACGACGAACGACATTCGAGGCGGCCAACCGGTGATCGGAGCTGAACAAGCGTCTCCTCATCCTCTAACATCCCTATTGGGGCTGGAACAAGAATCCGATAAGCTGGGTAAAAGTGGAACGAAAGTTACATTCCGAGAAGGTGTCCTCATGCATGCGTACAATGATTTTGACCGTTCCGAAGACGCAATGGAGTACGTGAAGTTTCGCAGCTATTCCTTGTATTCTGCAGGGTTCACGCCCTGGCGGCAGCCCATGAAGCGGCACCTCTGTCTGAAAGCGGAAGCCCGACTGCGTGTGAGTGAGAAGCGCGCAGAACACTCGTCTGCCGGTCCAATTGAGCGAGCCCAGTCTCTCAATGGCGATGATGATGACGACGGCGAACTCAAACTTGAACAATTCACGACACTGATTGCCAGTGAATCATTAGCTGGAACCAAGCATGTCGGAGCCGGAGACCTCTCTGGATATACGGCATACCGGGATCTGGCAAAACAGCACGGGTCACGGCTTCGTTAGGAAAGACCGCCTACCGTGTGATAGATACGCGGAATATTGAGTAGTTTTCTGTGACTGGGTATCGCAATTTGTGGTTCGATGACGTCGATTTCTCCACGTACGGATGGGAGCGTATGAAAGCCCTGTTCGATACCGTCGACAAAAAGCGTGATCTCTCTGTCCGCTATGATGAATATTGTCCGTTTCACCTTTCGCTCTAGATACTGATGACCTCAGTCGGTAACGGTCACTGATCGGTCACCAGTTAACCCGTTCACAGTGTTTTCAGCATGACCCATATTTGAATGCTCTTCTGCGTTCAACCCTTTCCTATGACTCGCTATATATAAGGACAATAAACCTCAGTCAGCGAAGGGGGAGCCCAAGACTGAATCTAGTATTCCGTGTTATCATTGTAGCCGAGGTATCAACGAGATACGAATATCTCTTCACCGTTATCAGCACGAATTGCTCAGAAAAGATAAGTGATACCGTGAAGCGAAGTGAAGTGTCCATCCACAATGTCCGATCCTTCGACTTCGAGAGAGAACGCCGTCTACGGCTACGTCCAAGTTGACGAGGACGACGACGGCGGAAACACCCCGGTATGCGACAAAGACGAACCTACTACATGCGGTCCTCGACCCAGAGTAGTCAGCAGCATTATCCTGGCTGCTGTCGGGAAGAACTCCATCGCCTGGAAGACCATCATCCCATCGGTTCTCGACGGCGAACCGTTCGCCTGGGATGTCACCCGAGGACGCCTAAACCCACCGGATCCAGAGAAAGCAAAGACGAAGAAAGGCAAGAAACAGAAACAGGAATTCACCATCGGAAACCGAGCCGCACGATACATCCTGATCAACTCGATCCACCCGGGCCTGGCTGTGACGTTGTTCTTGGACAACGCAGAGTACATTGGACATCTGTCAGGACATTGGAGCCCAGGAGATTTGGAGAAGAATCCGGATCAGATTCCAACAATCAGACGGTACCAAGAAGAACCTGTCCGTCGCCAAGTTCCTGCGCTACAGATACCAGCCCGGATCGACTGTGTCAGAGAATCTCCTAAACTTCAAGAAGATCGTTTATGAGATGAACCAGTCAGGCTTCGCGCTCGTGAAGTTAGGCTAGGCGGAGCGCGAGCGCTGAAAGTAACAGGCTCCGGAACTGCGCTGGTTACGGTCTCGTCACAAGTTCAAACGCAGGTTCTAGAACTAAGGGAAACTTTGCACGTTCCCAGCTTGCGTCGAAATCTTATATCAGTAGTAGCTAAATTGGGCGACTATGGTTACGAAATTCAGGTCACCAAAGATAACATCAGATTAGTGCGAGACAGTGTAAAAGTGTACGCGGAGAGATGCAACAATCTCTATGTTGTCCGAGCCACGGAAATCCCAGAAGCTAACATCAGTACTAGAGTTCAGAAAAAGATCGGTCTCTTGGAGGCGCACAAGACCTTTGCGCACATCAATTTTGATCAAGTGAGAAAGATGCTGCAGCGAGAAGGACATGAGATAGAGAATGACTTCATAGTCTGTGAATCGTGTACCCGCGGAAAGATGCCGCGTGCGGTAAATAGGTCTAGACCAATGAGCGATAGAGCTCCACGACCCGGCTCCTTTTCTCCGATACTTGCGCCGTTAGTAACAGGTCCTATGGCGGTGCTTACTAATTCTTGACTCTGAGTGATGACATGAGTCGATTTAGGAAAGTCTACTTTATCCAATCAAAGGACCAAGTGCCAGATTGTATCGAGTCTTCCACTCGATGGTTCAAGAACCAGACCGGTCACGATATCTACCACTCCAAATCAGATGAAGGAGGAGAATTCAAGAATCAGAGAGTTGCCGAAATTATGGATAGCATAGGCGCGGAGATCAGTTATTCGCCGCCCTATACTCCCACGCTAAATGGTGTCAGCGATCGCACGCTTTTAAATCTAACTCGAGCCATGCTTATTGATGCAAAACTCCCGAAAGGACTGTGGGCTGAAGGAGTCAACTTCGCCGCACATGTCCTGAATTTTGTGAAAGTGCACAAAGATCCGGATAAGACTCCATTCGAAATCATCCATGGCCGAAAACCTTTTCTCAAGAGGATTCAAGCCTCCGGTACACCCTGCAACTATTGCAATCGAGATCCTGATCGAAAGAAATTAGATGACCGAAGTCTCCCTGGCAGAATCGTCGGAATCGACGAGGATGGACTATCCTATAGAGTTTAATTACCCGGTACAACCAGGGTCATCCGGACAAAGGATGTGAAAATAGCCAAGCCCAGCCCGCTAGACGATGATTCAGAGAATCAGTCGAGTGAGACGGCGCGGAGTGGAGAGGGAAGCGGCAGAGATAGACTTACTGCCGATGCTGACGAAGAAGAGGAGCGCGCACCTGAGCCCTCCGTAGGATTAGCCGATGAAGAATTAGATGCCGATGCTTCCGGAGAAGTACCTGCCTAGTCATGCAGGCCGCAGACTTAGGGATCGATCCAAGCTGAAGGCGCCCGGCAGATACCAAGCCGGATATGCAGATGCAGCGCCATCTAGCGTTGAGAGACAGAACACTAGCGGACGCGCCAAACAGCATTAATGAAGTATATAGTTCACCTTACAGAGAGGAATGGCTGAAGGCCATGTCCGAAGAGATTGCTTCGATGAAGCATCACAATGTATGGGAACTAACGGAACTTCCTGAGGGAAAACGCATTTCAGCAGATTAGGCAATAGATGGATCTTCAAAACGAAGGATAAGAAGGGGTAATTATCGGCCGGAAAACTCGTTTTGTGATTAAAGGTTACAATCAGGTCGCTGGAAGGGATTTCCAGGAACTGTACGCCCCAGTAGCTCGTTTCGAAACTATCAGAACGCTCCTAGCGGTCTCAGCACAGGAGGCACTGACTCTATATCAATTTGATGTGACTACGGCCTTCTTGCACTCAGATCTAAAAGAAGAAATTTACACCCCTCAGCCAGAAGGTTTTGAGAACGGATCTGGGAGAGTTTGCAAGCTGCTGAAAGCTTGTTTCGGATCGAAGCAAGCTCCGACAGAATTTAATAGCAAAATCAAGAACTGCTTCCTGGAGCTGGGATTGACCCAGAGCACCTCGGACCCGTGCATGTTTTTCTCCGAGGGACCGAAACGACTTGTGGTAGTTCTAGGGGATTAATATTCTGGGCGGTTCGAATTATAGATTCAGCAGTTCCTCGATCGGGCAGTTAAGAAAATGATTTCGGGCAGAAATTTCACAACTTCGGCAGTTTTATTACTTAGGACTAGCAGTCTTTTTTTCAATTCGTACAAGTTTATTTTACAAAGCTGGCAGTTATTCACGAGGAGTCGGGCAGTCTTCGACAACGAGACTGGCAGTTAGATATGCAAGGAGAGAAGCTCATGCTTCTTCTACCCTAGTCGACGAGGAGAGCGCGAGTTGCCCTCTTCGGTCTACCTGGCTTCCGTTTCTGACCCAGAGGAATCTGCTTAGCTTCGGGTGGCGGGCGGACTAGCTGCCGACGAATAGACATACCAAGAGCGTGCTTGCATTTGTATTCCTTGAGAAAGCATGGACAGGAGCAGCGTGCCTCCTTCCACTCCTCACCTGTCATTCTAACGACCCAGGCCGAGGAAGCATGCCTCTGGAAGTTGTCGAAACTCCCCCATGCGCGATTCTTCATTCGTCGAATGTCGCTTTCTGACACCGAAACCGTCGATCCGGAGGGACAAAAGTACTCCGTTAGCGTTCCGTTTCTTCTCGATCGGACCTGTTTCGGGCTCTTGGCCCATTGATATGCAGCCGTCCAGTCTCTGAGGCTGATCGTTGGGGTCACCGTTATGGTCTTGCCAAGAGTGTATTGTTTCGACCATCTCGCAGCTGAGAGCAGACACTGATTGGCGAACTGTCCGACTGGCATGCGTTCACGGAGGGTTTCCTCTTTTTTGATTACGTTGTTGACGTCGTGCAAACGTGCATAGCCGCAACGACGCCGCTCGCGCGGGAGGCGGTGTGGGTTCGATCCCTGCTGCCGGAAAAATATGCAGGTACTCGGCCTTGATCCTCCTGGGTACATTTGCTCTATGGATCCGTCCTCGGAAGCAATGTGAATAACAGTACCCGGGACGTTAAACCTTGGCTGTGTGGATCAGCCCGAAAAAGTTTTTTTTTTTTGATTACGTTGTTGAACGACTCGAGTCCGTTGTTCGTTGACGGTAGGAGATTGGAGGCGCCTTCGTACCAAAGACTGTGGGTGCTGAACCACATCTGATTCATGTACTCTATGAATGAGCTCTCATTTGTCTGATACTTCTTGATGAATAGATCCACACCTTTCGCGAAAGTCTCCGCGTCTGGAGAAAGCTGGAGAGATCGTATTCCATCGAGTACCTCATCCTTCGAACCTTGTACGAGATGCACATGCTTTGAGATATTCCGAAAGGCATGGGCCCAACACATCAGAAGAGAGCAGTCATCCCCAAAAACTTGCTTGAAAGCTTCGCGGATTGCTTGAGAGGCGTCGGCAATGAGATGTGAAGGGGATAGGTCAGGAACTTCCCTCTTCAGCGAACTCAGGATGAATTCGAACGTGTCTTTACGCTCGTTGGCGCAGATGGATAAGCTCAGCGGATGGAAGTGTCTATCGAGATCTGTGGTGCCAACAATCAAAACTGGATAACCTTGCCAGTTGAGCTTGTATGTGGCGTCCACGGCGAGATGACTGGCTCTTGCGGCATGCTGCAGCAATCGAGGGGTGGATATCGAAAGTCTGAAACAAAGCTCGCCGTCGTCACCATCATCGTCCTCGAAGTCATGAGCGAAGACGAAGGCTTCGTCGAGAGCGGAAGGTCTGACCGATTTGTCCACACACCAAGCTTCCAGGTCGCCTAAGCTGATTGTCGCCGGACCTAGGTGATTCCTTCTCGCCTTGCTGAGAAAACTATACACTTGCGTGCGTTTGACTCCCGTGAGACCCTCATCGTGGAGCCTTTCAACGATTTTTTTCGGCTTCATACCCAGATCCAGGAATTCCTTGATTCTAAGTTTGACTTCCCCGCTCAGACCGTGACGAACCGAATTAAAGCAGGTATGCGGGCTTTCCGTTCGGTAAAGTTCAACTTTTAGCGATGTATTGCAATACAACAGGGAGAGACCGGCTGCGCAAGTCTGCTCGCGTTTTTTCACCCTGTTGCAGCGGTAGTATGTCTTCTTCCCGTCGAGAAGTTTCTTCGAAAACCGCACGCTCCAGACATTTTCTTCTTGGATGAATCGCAATGCTTCTTCGGGGCCGTCGAATTCTTTGGCGAAGCACCACTTATTCGATTTGCGTCGTGACGGTGGTGCAGAAACTTCGGCAGCTTCCTCTCCATCGGATGTGTAGGCGCCAATCACTTCCGTTTCGTCCGCACGATCTAGAAAGTTTCCGCTTAGAGTCTGACTCATAGCTTATCGCGTTCAGGTTTCAAGAGAGCTCACCGTTAGGAACCATTGTCTTCTTCAATAGCTTTCTTTCCGCCGTCGTGAACAGACGTTCGAATAAATATGAATGCACCATTGAAAACATCCGGTATTGCACACAACATCACGAAATCCGATTTGACACGTTGCCGCATCTTAAGGTGGAATCCCGCATGTCCCCACTGTATCAACGCTCTCTAGAGCATGGCGCTATATCGCGAGGATCAACGCTCCGTCATGATTCATGATTCATGACGGAGCGTAGATCCTCGCGATATAGCGCCATGCTCTAGAGAGCGTTGAGACAGTGGGGACATGCGGGATTCCACCTTAAGATGCGTCATGAATCATGACGGAGCGTTGATCCTCGCGTTCAACGCGTTCGCGCGGAACGTTGATCGTCGTTGATGACTCATGATGATCTCTGCTCGGAAACAGCTGGAAACCATTCGCTGTCTCTGGCGGGGAATTCAAAGGCGAAACCCCTCCGCTAACGCAAAAATTACCGCTGATCCAATAAGGAAGACTGCCACTCGAATAAAGCTGCCTGCTCCCTCCTTGGAGAAGCAGCACAAAGCGAGTTAAAGTCTGCCCCTGCTTAAAGAGAACTGCCCTTCTTCTAATCATCGCCGCCGATTCTATACTGCCGCTTGGAAAGCTGCCAAGTCTATAAATTAGTAGGCAAGTCGGTTAAATAACTGCTGATCGATATCAGAAGATCAGCCGAAATATTTAAAAAATCTGCCGGTTAAAATACAAGCCGTAGTTCTATAGGTCGGTGATGGCATTACGGGAGCCTCATGCAAAGAAGATGCTGAAGAATTCCTAATTGCACTCGGTAAGGCACTTGAAATCACCTTCAAACCACTGGAATTCTTCTTGGGGTTGCACATAGACACCTCCCCAGACCTCAGAACTATCCACATCCATCAGTCGAAGTACATTGCCGACTTGTTGGAAAGATTTGGCATGACGAGTTGCAAGCCGGCCAAGACGCCGCTTGACAGCAGTGCAAGCCTACGATGGCGAGATCGATGTGTCACTGCCGTACCGCTCTCTCGTCGGCGAACTGATGTACCTCGCGATTGCGACAAGAGCAGATATAGCCTATGCCAGGGGACCGCAACCGGGGGGTCGCGACCCCAAAGGGGGTCGCGGAGATCCTCCCGGGGGGTCGCGGGACCCCTCCGAGTTCTTTCCAGCCTCCGCTCCGAGGTTTCCTCCGATTCCTCTTCGATTCCGTGCCGTGAGTAAGTCTCGGCTTTTTGAATTCACCGCGCTGAATTTTGAGATGAGGAGAGGGCGGACACAGGAGACAGTGCGCGACCGTAAACAGTGACTTGCGCTCTTGACTTGTGCGCGATCCGGAAGAGGTATCCTTACAGTTTTCGTAGTTCGAAGGTCTCTTGAAACCATCGAGTCTCCGATTCGAGGAACATGGATCGGGGTCAACAAAGTATCTTCGGATTCTTCGGATCAAATGTGAACGAAATTTCAAACTCTGAAATTCCCCGAGCTCAGCTCGCTTCTCCGAAGCAAGCTGCTCCGAGCCATGAGGCGAAAAGAAAAAGAACAGTGAATAGCACGGGGAATGAAGAACACGGAGCAAAGCGGAAGAAGAGATGTATCGAGACGAATATTTGAAGCTCGGCTTCACCACTTCGCCTGGTGATGATTCGCTCGTGTGTCGTGTGCCATCAGGTTCTTGCGAATAACTCGATGAAACCGAACATGCTTACGCGGCACCTCAAATCCTTGCATGCCCACATAGCTGAAAAACCCCTCGGATACTTCCAGCGACTAAAGGAGGAATCTGAGAATCAGCGACAACTCGTTACAGACACGTCGAAAACGGAGAAAAAATTGCTTCACGCTTCGTTCATGATAGCGCTGAGAGTCTCCCGAACCAAGAAACCGTTCACCGTCGCCGAAGATCTTGTGGAACTTTGCTTGCTCGATGTCGTCGGAGGATTATTGGGGGCCGAGAGCGCGGAGTATCCGAGTCTAAGCTCTCGAGCCATGCAGTTCTTAGTATTGTTTTCAACGACATATCTCTGCGAGACCTTCTCTTCTCTCTCGATCATAAAGACAAAGCTACGTAGTAGATTGGATGTCCATGCCGCACTTCGTCTCGCGGTTACGGATGTTCAACTCGATCTCGAGTCGCTAGTTCGTGACAAGCAGCAGCAGATCTCACATTAAAAGCAGAGGAATAAGTATTGTACGCAGTAGCACCATAATATAATCGAAAGATGTTGTGATAAAAAAAAAGATATATCTCGAATTGGAAGTCGGTGTTTTTCTTGGGGGGTCGCGACGCAATATGGTCGTCCGAAGGGGGTCGCGGAACGAAAAAGGTTGCGGGCCCCTGGCCTATGCAGTAGGCTTCTTGCCAATGTTGTACCTGGATTGCCCAACGAAACAGCTGTAGAAACAGGGGTTGCACATCTTGAGATACTTGAGTGGAGCCAAGACTCACGGTTCCTTTTACTCTAGTGGCGGTTCACGCGAACTCAAGGTCTACAGCGACGCAGATTTCGCTATGTGTGAGACGGAGCACTTCTGGCTCCCTGGTAAAGTTCGGAGGAGGAGCAATTGGCTGGTGCAGCCAGCGCCAGAGCTGTGTTTCCACCGGCTCCATGGTCGCAGAGCTGATCACTGCCTCAGAGGCTTGTAAAGCAGCAATCTGGACAGCCAAAGTCCTAAGGGAACTCCGCTACCCGGTGAAACCGACCCTATTGATAGACAACGAGGCTACGATCCGACTGACAGAATCCTCCGAACGATTCAATGACGCCAAACACGTTGAGATGAGATTTTACTATGTCAGAGAAAGATACCTTAACGGAGAGGTCAACGTCGAATACTGCCCCAGTGAGGTCAACGCCGGAGATTTCCTGGCTAAGAACTTGGATTTCAAAAAGCTTGATACACTGCTCGAAATTTCAGGATTCAATGGCGGCAAGACTCCCGGTAACCCTCCTCGCGATAAGCCTTGTAGACTCCGGTCTCGGCTATTTCAACTACTCGGTGGACTGCGAGCTCGATTGTAGAGAAGAGAACCGGTCATGCATCATCACAGAAACGAATCCCGACAACTCTCCTTGCGATTGTCTGGAATCAGAGGCCAGCTGCCTACGCCTGGCAGCGCGTGACACGGTAAGTCTCAGACCTGGGAAGCCACCTAAGGGCGGCGAGAGTATCTGGGATGCATACAACAAGCACAAGCATCCAACGACAACAACTCCGCCTCCCATACCACCGACTCACACGAATCCCTACAAATGGATTAAGCCGCTGATCGGCTATTTCATTGGATCGTCATTCATCGTGCTGGCGCTTGGTTCATACGCTCTGAAGCGCCCCGTCCCTGAGCGCATCAGACGCAATTATGAGACCGTGCCAGAATCTCCCACATCTGAACGCCACGATCGGCCTCATAGGGAAACCGTCGAAGATCTCTGATTATATTTGATTCATCCTTTTTTTCATACCCACAATAAACGCTGAAAAAGATATTTTATTCGACCGCCTTGTAGATCGTATGATCTCGGCAGTCTTTGGCTATTCTCATCAGATCGGTGAAACTGGCATAGGAGGTTGCTGGAGAGAAGCTTGTCACCGTCATTCGATCCCCGATCGCATGGTGAAAGTCGACGACTACACAGCTCTGGTCTCGACTCAGCTTACATAATCGCACCTCTTCTAGCCAGATGCATAAATGCCATCTGAAATCAATCTCAAAGGAATTCGAACCTGTAGTGCTGGGTATCGAGTGGAAAGTACTCGAAATCGATGAAATTCCAGTCGTGGGAGAGAACGACGCAGAAACGGAAGATGATGAAGATTTGATTTATTTGATTTATTACATAGCGATGAATTGGGTGGATACCCGCAAGCCCGGTTAGGCTGCACTTTGACTAGATAGTACATAAGTACGCAGTTTACGTTTGAATTCACGGTAGTGGGTAACTCCTCGAAGATCAGCAGGGAGGTTATTCCAAACATCCGAGAGTTTGTACAGAGGTGTGGCCCTAGAGGACGACCGAACAACCCGTGGTACGCGCAGACGATGGTTTCTCAACGATCTCAGGGAGGTGACAAACTCCGAAATGCACGACTTAGGGAGAAGCGCAGGAGAGTAGATCAACAGAAACGCCAGGCGAGCGATGCGGTGGGTATAGAGTTGGCGAACATTGAAGAAGGAGAGCGAGCGGAGAAGAGGGGAGACCGACGAGCGGGGCGGAAGTCCATAGATAGCTCTAGTCGCATTATTCTGGGCGATCTGAACTGACCGTAGGACGGCGGAGGACGGGGACAGGCCCCAGACTGTGCAGCAATAGGAGATGGAGCTACGTATAATAGCCCTATGGACAGAGATAAGAATGTTGCGAGGGAGTCCCAGACGTCTAAGTCTATGGAGGCAAAAAGCGTATGATGCAAGCCTTCGACGTAACTGAACGGAGTACTTCAGCCACGAAAGATTGGCCTCTAGGACCTCTAACCAAACCGAGGCAAGTGACCGACTGAGACAGAGTGGATGGTGATGGAATATAGGGACGCTGACGAAAGTGTAGAAGCTTAGTTTTATCAGCATTGATTGAGAGGCGAAGAAAACAGAAGGAGTCAAAGACAGCCGCAAGACAAGTATTTACCAATGCCATATCGTCGGCCAAGTTTTTGAGATCAACCCGAACAGGCACAGTAGTGTCATCTGCAAACGCTATGGTTCTGACCCTCTCAGACGAGTTGGCTTTGAGGAGAATAACATTGACATAAAGAATGAAGAGAGAAGACGGAACCCTGCGGAACCCCACAGTTTACGACAAAGGGTTCAGACAGGGCGCCATTGAGCGAGACCACGATTTTTCGATCAGTAAGATAGGACCTAAACCAGTCAATGGAGGAATTGACGAACCCAAGGTCAGCAAGCGTATTGAGGAGTATAGCGTGATTTAGACAATCGAACGCCTTGGAGAGATCAAGGAAGACCCCGACGACATGGAGCCCAGAGTCCCAAGCATCATGGATGGACTGGAGGATCTCTAGGAGCGCCGACTCTGTCGATCTACCGCCAACGAAACCATGCTGGTGAGGAGAGATATACGGAGTCATTCACCGCGACGAAGCAATGTAGTTGATGAAGCACACATTTCTCAAGAAGCTTAGCTAGAAAGAGAGTAGTACTGATGGGACGGTAGTTCGAAGGATTGTCACGATCGCCCTTTCCCTTGTAAAGAGGGAGGACTATAGCATCCTTGAAGGCTGTCGGGTACTGCGCACTGCGCAGAGAGAGATTGAGGACAAAGGCTATAGGTATCTCGAGAAAAGGCATGGAATTTCGTGAGATCTTCGAGGGTACCGCAACCCGAGATCTGCCATAGTCAGACTGCATCCTGGAAGAGGATAGCTCTGTGTGGGATCTGTACCGGTGCGGTCGCATGCCGGCGAGCTCCCGCGAAATTCGTTGCTTTCGCTCGAGACTTCCGACACCGCTTCCATCCTACCCTCCTACCCCCCTGGGCAAGCCGGGAGTGAGCTCGGATAGCCGTGAGTCTTCTCGATGACAACGCTAGAGGTGGGCCCGATGAAATCTCCGTGCGTCAAGTGCGGCGGCGCTTTCCGTGGTAATCACAAACCGCTCGTGTGTAAAACATGTGAATCACTGACCCACCGAAGATGCGGACCGCCGGCATCAGAGAACGGACGGACCTCTGGCTCCAAAGACAGAGATTTCCGCTGTGAAAAGTGTGAATCGCAGCTAACCCAGACAGTTGACACATCGCATCGTGTGTCCGGTGACCAAGCTGACTCGAGACACACTGTTTTTACAAATACTCAACCGCAGAGACCGGTCCCAGGGAACGATTTCGTGACTGTCGATGGGACCGAGACTCTAGTGAAGTGTTCAACATGTAACGCGGTTACGATCTTCAGCGATGGCACCGAGTCCTGCACAGTGTGCGAGAAAATCAGGCTCATCAGAAATGAGTGGAGCGGAGACGTTCTCCAGCCGAAGTTAGATCGGGGAGCACTTAACAACAAGCTGCAGGTCCTGCAAGATAGGATCGACATCTTGGAAAAGAGGATGGCAAAACCTCACGAAGTTAAGACATGCGACGACCGTAGAACGACGACTGATCCTACTTGCAGGTCCTGTGAATCCTTACATCGGGAAATAGACCAGCTCCTGGAGGTGCTGCGACCCAATAAAGAAGCGCAGCAAAATCCTCTTGAGAGTCATGGCGAACTCGACGTGTTTGCCAGCACCAGAGACCAGCCTTGTGAGGATTCGGCTGCAAGGATCACGACCCGGTCCGACGACACCGAAAAACCTCCGGTTCCGACGAGGAGACAGCATCAGAAGAAACCGAAAACAACGCTTAAGTCCACGAGAACCGTTATGAATACCCCAGACCGAACGAGGCCGCAGGGTATTGACGTGCGGATCTCCCCCACGCGGACTGTGATGCCCTCAAAGTCGAGGAGTACGAGGATCGAGAAAAGTAGTCATACCCGATACTTCTGTACGCGAGTCCAGTATGGAACCCTACACGTAAGGGGTCCATTGATAAATTGAGGAAGCTACAGCGAAGGTTCCTGAAGCGCGTTGAGCTCAGGTGTAGAATCGAGCGCGGCAGTCTGGAGATTGTTGACATCATCGACAGACTAAGAAACACCGACCTCAGGACTCTACGAAAGATGATCCGCAGCGAGGAGACTTTCGACGAGTTTTTCGTAGTACATCACGCGAGGACAAGACGTGGCTATACTCTGACGACTCACTCCGCACCCAGGACCGACAGGACGAGGCAACACTTCGCATGGAGGATAATTGAGTCCCTCCAGGATGTTCGTTTGTGATACAAACATTGTGATTCTGTCAACCCCTTTTTACCAAATAAAAAGCGCTTTCCCACCAAAAAAAGAGATCTCCGTGAGGGAAGAAGGATCAATATATTTCAGCTGGAAGTTGAGAGCGGGAGGACAAAGGAAATTTGAGAGAGGAGGAACCGATGGGGCAGGACACCCAGCTGAGGTTGCTTCACCCATCGAGGAGAAATAGTTTCCCAGACGCCTGGGGGAAGTCTGCTTCGAGACACGGTGGAGAGCGGTCGCATTTTTCCGAGCTCCTGCCCCGGCTGTGTTTTGAACCTTAGTGCGGTGTGTTGGTGAAGGTTGCTCTCTAGGGAGCGGTTCCGGTCTGCAGACGGGCGGAACTATACCTGACCCAAGGGTTTCGGTGATTCGTGGGGTGTAGTGCGTGTGTGTGTAGGACTAGCTGGGGTGAGTTCGCACTTTATTACTTGGGGTATAGCTGGGGTTCTTTCGCGGGCGGATGGATC
>NW_003805083.1:27741-28468 GCF_000255335.2 Galendromus occidentalis | reverse complement strand
AGGTGGTCATGGGGAAGCTCAGAAGGCGGGGGCCGGAGCTGGCACAGGACAAGCTGTGGGAAACGATCCGGAAGCTTTTCCCGGAGCGTTCCGAGAGAGGAGACTGCACATATGGGAGGGATGGGAACTGGGGAAGGGATGTGCAGGTCGTCCCCGAGTTGACACTCGAGGAGATTGTTCGGGCAGCTGACGGACTGGCGGAGGGTAAAGCGCCGGGGCCGGACGGAGTCCCCGCCGAGGTGGTTCGACTCCTGGCCAAAAGATGGCCAAAGCTTGTCAGGGATATGTTTGGGAGACTTATGAGGAAGGGAGAATTTCCGCAGCCTTGGAAGCTCGCGAAGTTGGTTTTACTGCCAAAGGGGGGTGGAGGGTTCAGTGGGGAAGGCCAAGTACTTGGGTGTCATGCTGGACCGGGGGCTGACGGGCGGCGAACACCTGAAGTACGTGCTCAAGAGGGCGAGGGAAACGGCGCCCAGACTTGGCATGCTCATGCCTCGGGTGGCCGGGGCACAAGGGGGCCGGCGCCGATTGCTGGCGACGGTCGCGGAGTCTGCCGCTATGTATGCGGCGCCCGCCTGGGCGCCGTGGGCGCTTGCCACCATGAAGGGGAGGATGGCCTTGCGAATGGCTCAGAGACCGTTAGCGCTCCGGGTGAGCCGTGCGTATTGCACGGTCTCCACGGATGCTGCTCTCGTGCTCGCAAGGATGGTCCCTTGGGACCTACTGG